>NC_045157.1:23630764-23730764 GCF_900700415.2 Clupea harengus
ATTTTCACCCCGTCCTCCTCCCTCTCCTCCCCTCCCCCTCTCCTCCCCCACTTTCTCAATGTCCTCCTTTCTGTCACTCACTCCCCTGTAAAGATGCTGAGTTGGAGGGGCTGGGCTAATGCCTCGTCCCTAATGGCGTAATTGTTGCCGTGAGACTGGGACCGTGCCAGTTCCATTTCAGCTTTAGTGAGCTGAACAGCCCTGGAGCGCTCTGGTTTTTACATACAAGCTCTGGGCCTGGAGGAGCATGCTAACTACTGGCGGTGTGGGGCATTGCGTGGGAATGGCTGAATGAGGCTGAGGGACTGGAGGGAAGGCCCACGCCGCCAATCCCCATCCCCCTCCCCCCACCCCCCCCCCACACCCATCCACCTGCTGAGGGGCGGCTCACCGTGCTGGAGTCATCCTTCACCTGAAGTCTATGGCTTGATTAGCTGATAGCAGCCATTTGCATCCCTGTAATCAGTCTTCCACCCCACTGGAGCTGTGCCAATTGCTGCTGATGCCGCTGCTACCACTGTTGCTGCTGCTGCAGCTGCTGCTGCTGCTGCCTCTGGTCTCAACCAGGGGAGCCAGAAAGGGTTGTTCCCCTCTGTAGCTCTCTTCATTTCAGTTTCATTCTCTCTCTCTCTCTCTCTCTCTCTCTCTCTCCTCCCTCTCCTTCAGTTTTGCTTTTTTTCCCATTGCTCTCTCTCCTCCCTCTCTCCAGTTTTTCTATTCTCCCTTTCTCTCTCTCTCTCTCTCTCTCTCTCTCTCCTTCCTTGCTCACACCCTCTCTCTCCACTCTCCTTCTCTCTGTGAGCACACACAGAGGACGCAGTTGCAGGTCCATCATTGGAGGAGCCTCATTACGTCATAAAGCTACTGATGGAGCATAACACACCAAAGGAGGTCTAGGTTATGGGAGCCCACCCTCTGTGTTCCCTATGGGTGTGTGTGTCTGTGTGTCTTTGTGTATGCTTTTGTGCCTGCAAATTTGTCCTGAGTGTATGCATGTGAATGTCTGTGCAGACAAACGGTCTACCTAATTGTGCTGTGTGTGCCTGTGAACGTGTATATCCATTCAAACACATTCACACTGCGTCCGACTGCGTCTGACTGCGTCTATATGTGTTTATATGTATTCCTGCATGTGTGTCCGTGCATCCCGGAGCCTATAGCTGTGAGCGTGCTGCTGCGGTGGTTGGCTGCCTCCCCTGTCTGTGTGGGTGCTGGTGCCTTTTGCTCAAGCCCGTCAGGTGTGAGAGCTCGTTCTGGCCCTCCCCCTCCCCTCCCCACGTTTCCGCTCCCCTCCCCTCGGAGTAGAAGAACCCATGAGCGGGAAGCATGTTGAAGTGAAACTCTCAGGCAGCTCCAGAGAGCACGTCTACAGAGCAGCAGAAGGAGCAGGAGCAAGAGCAAGAGCAGGAACCAGAGCAGTGGCAGGCAGGCAGGCAGCACAGCTGAATGGAATAACAGACCTGCAGTGAGACATGTCGAACCGCCCGGGCTACTCCGAGTACATTATGCATCCCGGCCAGTCCTTCTATCACGTGACTTACAGGTGTGTCTGGGGGGGCGTATGCATATTTTTGTTTACCTGTCTGTTTTCTTCTCCCTCTCTCTGTCTTTTCCCTCTCTCCGTCTTTTCCCTCTCTCTGTCTGTGTCTTTCTCGATCCCAACTTCTATCTAGGTGTTTTATATCACTCTATTTCTCTTTCTGTCTGTGTGTTTATGTTTCTCTCTTTCTCTCTCCCTCCTTCGTCCCTCTCTCCCTGTCTGTCTCTACTTCTTGTTCTACAGGGATAGGGTAATATTTGTGCTGTGCTGATGATTTTTGTGTGATGCCTGGTTGTGACGTGTAGGTTATTTAGTTTAGGTAAACTTTCCTGCTGTTGCATGTATTGTCTGGTGTTGGGGGCATGAGGGACTGAACCCCTGAGGTGTTTCATGCTGTCATCGCACTGCAGGTAGGTGTAGCCATTGTGGAGTAATGGGTGCTGCTGTGGAACTAGGCAATTAATGTCCGCTTTTGTTTCTTGGCTCGTCCCCCAGAGCGAGAGAGTCTGGTGTTATTAGTGCTTGTTCTTCAGGATCCAGCATCATCAGTGCTGGTAATTTTAAAACTGTCAGACGATGTGTCTGCTCGTTAATGCACTTGCTAGTGTGTGTGTGTGTGTGTGTGTGAGTCTGTGTGTGTTTCTGGGAATGAATGTGCAAGTGTGCCAGGGAAGTTCTCTAATGGATGTGTGTGTGAGTGAGTGTGCGTGTGTTTTGGGAGAGGTTGACTGAGGACACACCATCAGCGCAGAGATGATCCATGAGACAGTGTGTTTTTGTGGTCAGACACACACCCCTGAAACTCATATTTCCATCCCAGCCGGGTGGAGAAGCTAGAGTCCTAACCCACACAGGTCATCCCACTCTCGCGCATACTCACACACACACACACACACACACACACACACACACACACACACACACACACACACACACACACTCTGACAACAGTCCTCACACTGAGCCTTTGTGTTCGCTCATGAAAATCATGCCATTCTTCACTCCAAATGGCGTTTTTAAATGTATTCATGTCATGTCTCATTGGCCTTTAGGCATGTGCAGATAATGTTTGCTCTCCGCGTGTGTATGGCTCGGGTTTTATTTATGTTGTACTTTGAGAGCCTCTCCCTCTCTCTCTTTCTCCGGCAAGGAGATATGCTTTTCAAACACAGATTTTGGTCATGAATCACACCCACCATTGGGTCCTGCACTGGGCTGAAATACTGCAGAGGGGCAAGCGGATCGCTCTGTCAGCCCCTGCGCTACCACTCCTGAATCCATTAACTGGATGTTTAATGGTCCAGCCATCAGCTGGGTGGGTGACCTTCCCGTGGACACCTGCTATTGGAAAAAAGCGGAAATGGTCTCTTCATTTTTGGTGGCCTTTGGCCCCCGGCCGTGCCCTAGGTGTCCTTTGAAGGGGAAGGGGCCGAGAGCATCTCCACGATGGGCTGTGTGACCTGGGGTCGGGCTGTGTGACCTGGGGTCGAGCTGGGGGTCTCTGGGGGACCGGCGGTCAGGGCGCTTCCCCCTCCCTCCTGACACACACTGACACAACTGCGCGGTGACCAGATTGGTGCTGTGCGGAAAACAATTCCCCCTGGGTGGCAGAGCGGGGGTCATCTATTTGTGTCCAGCTGGATTTATATTTAGCCTATCTGCTTACTATGCTCAGAGGGGACACAAGTAAACAGAAGTAGACGGCGTAGGATGGGAAACAAGCCAAACACTCCTGAAGTGCCTTTATATTATCATGGCCGCTTTCCTGAGGCTGTGCAGATTTGGGCTGTTTGTTAGTAATATTGAGGATTCCTAGAATGGTTGAGACAGCTGTTTTGGACATGACATCAAGATTAATGGTGTGTATGTTAACACGTTGGTTGCTTGAATTCCCCCTGTTTATGCTGAGGTAAAGGGAAAGCTTCACGTCATTCAGAAATGTGTCAGTGCCTTGGGTTAGTTAGTCTCCCATCAATTCAGCCGCTGTTTTTCCCCTCCAATGCCAGACTCCACTTACATAATTCCATTAGTTACAGTGAGACAGGCGTGGAATGTGTTTATGGATTTACACTTAAATGCCTTTACACTCCATGAACACACACCCACACCCCCCCCCCCCACACACACACACACATACACACACACACACCACTGCCCTTCAGTCTACAGATTAATTTGTCTCACTGTCCATTGGTTTGTGACCTTACCACACACACACACACACTACTTTACATGTCTAGATTAGTCTACTCAACAATCAAGCCATGCTCAGCACTACCTCCTATTGTGAATTGAGGAGCGCAGCATGTGATTGGTTGATGCTTGACAAATGCCGCTGACTTGCATAGCTGTGAGTGAGAGGAATGGGAGGGTGAGTGCCTGTTTGGCGGGGAAATGACTGCAATTGCACATCGTTTCGTTAGCTTTCCCTTTTTGAATAATACATCAAAGGGACTCTCTGAAAAACCAAGGAAAATGTATTCCACGTTTGTCTAAGTGCAAAAAGCACTTCCATGATACAGTGGCCGTGTTCACACCTGGCATGAACATGCATCTTGGGTGATCACAAGTGAACAGCTCTAAGCACAGGTGTGAACGCACCCAAGATGCATTGAGATTCGATCACTCACATTCAGATGTGGACTTGGCAGCATATGGCCACATTCTTTTAGCAGTGGGTACGCAAATATGTCCTGGGCCACATTCAAGGACCGGCTACTCAACTGATGTCCTCTGCCTAAGCGGAAGTACATACTCAAAGCTGGATTTGTCCACGATGTCTGAACATTTTGAAAAGCCCATAGAGATATATTGTGAATGCATAAAAGTTGATTTCAATAACGCACCAAATAGGCCCAATGTCTGACAAGTGAACTCGACTCACCCCCTTTCTTCCCTCTAGCCAGCTGGTTTTACTCCTGCCAAACATCAAGATCAAGACCAAACACTATTCAGTTGATAAAGCCTGTTTACTCTATTCAAAGACAATTCAATATTAACAACAATAACAAGATAGAATTAGCTTGCGGTAGCCAACGACGGGAAAAAACCTGCTTACAGCTGTCCACTTGTGATCAGATCACCCAGGACACATGTTAATGCCAGGTGTGAAGAGTCTCAGTGATGCTCACATTATTTGGGACGACTGTGTAGAGGATCGGAAACAGAAATCTGAACATTGCATAATCAGTAATCTCATTGTTCAGCCATTTTCATATTGTTGTAGCACTGGTTTTATAAACTTCCAGTTGAGTTTATTTGTATTTTTTAAATATAGAAAAATGCACTCTCAGTTGGAGTGAGAGACTTTTTTAGCTAGTTGAATTTGAACACATCAAGGCGAGAAATTAAATGTTTAATTTTGTACCTTGGGAACAGGAGAGGAGTGTAGTCCATCTGCTTTCTGCCAGTTATGTTGGCAAGCGTTAATCACAAGATCAGGTCCATGTCTGGTTGTGTATTAATGATTAGTCATGATTGATCGATTAATTAACCTTTCGATCTGTCTGGAATTGTTTTTGCGAAACATGCACTCATCACAGAGGATAAAGGGGGCGCATGGCATAGCACCTCATGCCCCATAGAAGGAAGAGGAACACTCAGAACACGTAAAAAAGACCTTGCTGATTAACTTCGAACAGTCTCTTCTACTATGTTTTTGTAGTGAGTCACCTCTGAGGCACGTCAGATGTTCGACAGAAACTGCACTGCATCTTGACTTATCTTTGACTCACCCAGTTCATTTCAAACTGAAAAACATCCTGTTTCCAATAGTTCCTCTTAGTTCCTAGACAGCTTGTGGCAGGCAAATGATGACTTTGGTTTGTCCTGCAGCTACTATGTTTGTCTGTTTGGTGCTCTGAGCTGCTGGCTAATGAAGCACTAGTTGAGTTCACAGTATGCATTAGCCAGAGCAAGCGGCCGTGGCAAGCCCGAGCCCCAACGTTTGCCTGGGGTAATGAGAAATGCAGCACAGATCTCAGTGATCCGGGTGGGCGCTCCCTACAGATTAGCTGATCCCACAACATCCCGAAGAGCTGACTCAGTCTGCAGGAGAGAGTGTGTCTGTGAGAGAGAGAGAGAGAGAGAGAGAGAGAGTGGAAGAGAGGAAGAGAGGAGAACACATCCAGCACAGAGTTGATCTGCAGTCATAAAATTGGTGTGTATGTCCCCTGAGGGTTTGCAGAGGTTTTCTGAATCAGAGTTGGCCATGAAGGTGAGAACAGCTCAGCGCAGAGCAGGAGATTTTATATTATATAGGTGTTTGTGCAAGATGGATGCAGAGACATAGAGATAGATAGATGGATAGATGGATAGTTATTGAGATGGGTAGATAATGATCAGGACAGATGGATATCAAATTGGATAGATATACAGAGAGATGGCTGGATGAATGTTGATAGAGATAGATATCAAGATGAGGGATAGATATTGAGATAGATAAACATATGTATTGATTGATTGATATTGATTACTGATTGGTTGATAGGCTGATTGATGAATTGATTTTAAGATGGAAAAAATATGGATAAGAGTGAGAGATTCAACCCACACTCCAGCTGTTATTAGTGCACAATAAACCCTTCCACCAAATGGCAGTTAATGTATTCTAGTGAGAAGGCAAGCGTGCATTCAGTGTTAGGGGAGCTGGGTTTGATGGATGGACAGGGCGCGCAGTGCCTGGTGCCAGTGTATGCCGTGGAGAGTCGGGGGCCTCCCAGTCCAGACCGCAGACTGCCCAGAGCATCCCCTCCCGTGCTGACCCTGCCTCACAGCAAGGCTCAGGGCTTTTTCTCCCCCCCCACATGTCTGTCTAATCTGCGGTCGGATTTGTTTTATTTGCCTGGCAGATTGTTCTGTGGCTTTGCAGCGGGGAGAGAGAGGCACTTAACATATGTAACCGGGGGCCCCACTGTAATAGAGTTGTTGAACTATAAATGGATTACTTTATGCGAGCTGTCTGTTTGTGGCTTGGGTGACACGTGTTCGAGCGCTGCTTGGTGTTGGCATAAAGGGGAGAGGCGCCTGTGCTGAGTAAAAGGATTGGGCCGACGTGACGTGTTGCGCAGCGTGAACATCGCCAAGGCGGATTGACACATGATCCGGATTTATCTCTCTCTCCCTCGCTCTTTTTTTTTTTTTTTTTTTTGCTCTGTCCACTACAGATGCAATCAGAGGCCTCTGACATGACGGCTGTGAAGTGCAAAGGTGGGGGGGGGGGGGGCAGACCACTAAAGGGGATTATCCCCCAATGCAAGCTGATACCTCCGGGCCAGGCCATACACAATGCCACCACAATGCATTGTGTCATGTTACTATATCCTCTTATTTGCCTGTAAATCACAGTAACGGGATTCCTCTTCTGTGTCCTGATTGACAAGGAACAGGGAGCAGGGAGTGAGGAGCACACGCTATCGCAGCCAGCCAGTTCTAAGAGGAGCATGTTTGTGTGTGGAGCAAGGTTCTAAATGAGGTGAGGAACTCGGAGTGGCACCTCAGACAGGCGGAGACGCCTCGCTGACATGAGCGATGTGGCACTGGCAGAGCACACTGCTACAATGAGGTGCAGAGTCCTTCATCAACATCTCTCAAAAAAGAGTGTGGGGGGGACAGGCAGGATATAGAGAATATTAGAAAAAAGCAAAGGAAAGGATGAGGGGAGAGGGGAAAAATAGGATGAGAGAAAAATGAGACGACAGGGGTGAAGGTGAAAAAAATGTGAAGGTGAAGGAAAAAAGAGGAAAAGCATAGAGGGTGGACAGAGATGGATGGAGGAATGTGAGTGGATGAAAGAATGGATCGAGAGATGGGAAAGGCGTTAAGAATTCCCAAGAGTGAAGAAAAAAGATGGACAATGGAAGGAGCTGGAGTAAGAGGGAGGGGGGGGGAGGCATTGATGAAAAACCCAAACGGGGCCGTCTCCACAGCATCCGGGGCTCATCCCCCATCCCAGCAGCCTTCATCATTACATTAGAGCATGTTAAACCAGCCCATCCATTCATAATAGACAGCCACCCCACTCTCCCTGCTTCATTGGCTACGCAAGTCAGGACCAAGACCTTTATTGTTTCATCAGAATATAATGAAGTGATTCAGGTGGGATCCAGAGCCTGCCAGTGTAGCGCTGCATGGAGTGTCTGCTGAGATTCAGCTGTGAGGGGTGAGTTGGTATGCCCTTGGGAGCGTCCTGACACCTGTCTGTTGGCAGGATGTGCAGTAGTGTGCATGTGTGCCTCAGCTTGTGAATGGCAAGGTTTCATTTATGGTTTTCTTTTACATTTACATCAATACTTCAGCAGACGTTTCTTTCAGCTGCATTTCATTGGGACTTCACTCTGGAGATGCTAAAACAACCACGAAACAAAACAATAATAAACTGAGTGATGGTTCAACTCTCCCACAAAAATGGGATTCCATTCCCCGTGTGTCGGCTACATTTACACCTGTCCATCTGCAGTTTAATGTTGTAGGTTGGGGATAAACTTGCTGCTGGAATGTGATGCACCAACTAACAGCGGCCTCACTCCCCTCCCCTCCCCACCCCTCCCCTGTTCTTCCTGCCCCCTGCTCTCTCAGGCAGCTGCAGCCACTGCCCTGAGGCTGGCTAGATTGGACTGGGGCATTAGTGTGGAATACATTGATTTTTTTTAATTGACCTGCTCACCACGAGTTCCATTTTGACGCTGCGATTATTTATAGCCTGCCCCAAAACGAACTTTCAACTTGAGCACACGCTCTGTATCTTAATTGTCTCATGGTTTTTATGCTGGAACAGCTCTCTGTTTTATTACGAGATGTTTGCAAACCCTGTCACGGAATTTTCCGGGCGGCGCCTAAAAGTTACGAAAGCCCTCACGTACCCCCCCACCCCCCCACCCCCCATAGCTGGCGGTCGTCCTGAATGACGAGTGACAGGCCCATGTTTGATTTTCTTTCTGCTGCTGTTAGATTGAAGGGATCAGAGTTGAGGCAGATTACCAAGATGTGAACATATGCAATTTGTGTGTGTGTGTGTGTATGTGTGTGTGCATATGTTTCTGTGTGTATCGGGTCAGACGAGAGCCGCGGTCCTCCACAGTGGCTTGTCATTGAGACAGAGATCACATATACAGTCTAGCCACCTGACACCTGACTGCAATCTTTGAAGGAGTCACTCTGACAGACCATTTTGAGGGGCTAAAATGATTGACAGCTGCATGGAAGATGATGGATGCACCTGCATTGGGCTGAATCTGAAGTTATGCAGGTAGGGCAAATATACACTGTGAATGTTCTCTCTTTGCCTACAGCTGACAGATCTCCTGCAACACTGCAGCCAGAGAGAGAGAAAGAGAGAGAGAGAGAGTGAGAGGAGAAGAGAAGAGAAACACAGGGAATTGCACTGGGAGATCCTTTCACCAACACAAGGGTTTCCGTCTAATGGATCGTGACATCAGTAGCAGCTGTAGAACAAAAATGGCTGCTCAGGAGGATGTTTTTTTTTTTTAGACAGTGCACATATTGCCTTATCCCCGTTTGAAAGGTTGCCCTCCTCTTTTCTCTGTGAGGTTGCTCTCTGAACGACGCTGCATGAGATTAAACTGCATGTTTGATCAAAACTAAGCATAAATACTTCAGCACCAAGCGCATAGCCATTTGTCAGCCATTTGTTTCACATGAGGATCTTGGAGGAGACTGTGGTCCTTTCCTAATTCCCCTCTGATACTGATTGGACTTGTGGCTTTTGCTCGCACTGGGAGTAGTTTTGCCCTTGTCTCAATACTGGGAAGGATACAGTCGGACACACTGCAGGAATTGATATTCTGCTGTAGCAGTATATCAGGCTCGCCCACATGCGGTCAAGTTTGAATTTTTTTGGTCTTTTTTTGGGTGCCTATAAATCAGCCTTGGGTGTGAGTTAGCGAATGTCCTACGGATTGTCCGGTGCATTATCAAGACACAGCGCAGACACTTTATGTCCAGTGTCTGCCAAAGCGCACTTTAGTGTGGGCTCTGTGTGTGAATGGAGCCGCTCCCGGTGTAAATCTGTTTTAGTACTGCACAGGCTCTTATGTTGTGACAAGTCTACTTAGGTTTGCAGGGATAGTATCGTTGACAAATGCAGCTAGCTCTTTGTGTGTGTGTGTGTGTGTGTGTGTGTGTGTGTGCGTGTGTGCGTGTGTGCGTGTGTGCGTGTGTGCGTGTGTGCGTGTGTGCGTGTGCGTGCGTGCGTGCGTGCGTGTGTGTGTGTGCGCGTGCGTGTGTGTGTGTGTGTGCGCGTACGTGTGTGCCTGCACGTGTGTGTTTGTGTGTATGCAGAGGAGCCGCCCAGCTCCCTGCCCTTTTTATGTCTTCCCACTGAGATTCATCAGTGAAGGGGAATTAAAACATTCATAATCTGGAGAGATGAGTGGGAACAGCACTAGGAGTTTGTAAGCAATGGACCACATGAGTAATCCCCCATCCTTCTCTGTAAACACGGTTGACCAGAGGGCCTTCACATGTCAAGAAGAAGCGGCCATGTCCAGGATGAGTTGTACTTCCAATGTAATCCAGAGGAAGCAGTTTGATTTCACTGACAGACTTTATTTTTAGTTTGTTTTAGATCTGGGATGTCAAACAGAATATTGAACCATTGATGTATTCTCGTGGTTGTTCCCCCAAAGAGTTCGTTTATTTCCTTTTGATAAATACTGAAAGTGTATGCTGTCTAGTGTTACTTTTTAAGTCTTATTAGTCTTAGTCCTGTGGCAAATGTCCTTGTTAGTTTTTATCATATTTTAGTCAACCGTATCCTGCTTTTTTTAGTCAAGTAGATAAAACACCTTGAAGTCCATGTCTCTCAACATTTCCAATAGGAAAATATCAAGCCATTTATAATGTGATTTTGGCAACACAAAACTGACTTTCTGATTCTAAAATTGAGAGTCTATGAATCCGTAAATCTTAAAAAATGGTGTCCCATGGATGCTCACTTCTGACATCATTTATACCCAAAGTTAATTAGGCACCACATAACATATGACAACAGACACTAAAAAAATAGTGTGTCATCTATGCAGATTGGTGGATGTTGAAAACTAGTCGTGGCCAATTGGGAACGTGCATAGTTGGCTTGCTGCGGCACAAGTTTATATCTGTGTTTTGCAGGGAGAGTAACATTTTCACGCATTCAAAATCAAGCCTTTTATATATTACACAGACCACAACAATAATACTATTAATAGGGGCTAATGTAAGATGTTGTTTAACTAAATGTTAAAATTAACTTCTTCATTCGCCATCATAATCATGCCACCTACCTATATATTACACAACATGACCCCATTTAATGATGTTTTTGTACTGTTTCCCATATAGCCTACAAGGCTAATAGTATGGGCCAAAAGCATTATCCTTGACACAAATCTCAGCAGCCAGTCTCCTTACACTAAACTCATGCTTGAGTCGGGAGCATCAACCAAATCCACATTGACAACACACTATTTCTAGTGCCTATTATCATATAAATGGTAATAAAATGGTGCCGTATAAATGGTGCCGGAAGTGAGCACCCATGGGACAACATTTTTAAATATGGCGGCAGTCAATTTTGGTATTTCCTGGACTGAAGTAGCTAGCATAGCATCGGCCATTGAAATGAATGAGGGTGGTACTTCCTCACCCTCTTCGGATAATACCTCCAGGGTCATTATGACATGCTCAGCACAACAAGGTAAACACAGGGTCAGTCTAAGTCACTCAATGACAAGAGACAGCCCCTTTCATAGCACACGTTTTTGTTAGTTTTCGTTTATAACATTAACACAAATGCAGTGATGCCTGGTCTTGTTTACACTGAGAAGCACAAGTGTTTGTTATTGTGTGCTCTTCTGCTTGGTATAGTCGCCTATAGCATAAGCTGTTGCAGACTCTCATTTTATCAGTGTAATGATGGATCCTGTAGACTTTGCTATTCTTGGGGAAGCCTATGAGAAGAGTAAATCATGAAATTAAACTTCGCAGACTGTGCCTTAGTTATTTATTATCGTTACCCTCCTGTATGAGGCAAGAGTTTGGATAACCGCACAATTTAATTAGAAGGCCAAATTGATTGAGCACGTCTTAATATTTGTAAAGGTCAGCTATCTGGTGGGAAATAAAAAACAGGTTTATTTTGGCAATCCAGTCAGGGACAGCTCCCTCTCTCTTTCTCTCACTCTCTCTTTTGCTCTCTCTCTCTCTCTTCCCTTTTTTCATTAGTCCTTGGACACGGTTTCATTTTGTTACATATTAATCCAACTTACTCCACTCCCTTTACAGTCCTATTTTGCATTGAGGACAGAAACATGTCTACACCAAGTTATAATCAGGGCTTGAAGTTATAATCAGGGCCTGTCATGTTTGTGGACTAGCTTAGCTTCAGAGAGACATTTACCTCACATAAATCCCCCTTGGTGTGCCGTGACGGGGCCTGATGGGTAGGAGGGGCTGAGCTACAGGAAGTCTGTGACCTGTGAGGAATGTCTGGCTTCCTGCATGGCCAGCGGTGGTAGGGTGGGAGGGGGTTATGCTGCATCCTTGTGTCTATGGAGCTTTGATGTAGCACTCTGGTGGATGCCAGGAGTCTCCAGGAGTTGGGAAGGTGGGTGGGTGACGGGAAGGTGGGGGGGGGGGGGGGGGGTTCGGGTGCGGTGCAGTGGACCAGGGGAGGGCTGTATCGGAATGCGGCTGAGCTCGCTGACAAATGGATCAAAGTGCGCATTTAACACTGTCCTCACGCTCAGTCATCCCATCTCTCTCTCTCGCTCTCTCGCTCTCTCTCTCTCATCCCCCCCTCCCCCAACTCACACACACACAAAAATACGCTCACTCCCACTCGCTGCACTCTGTTCTTCTCTGCATGAGTCCAGTAAACAGGAGAGTGTCATTCTCCTCACGTTCTGCAGGGCTGACGGTGACTGCATCTCATCTTCCAGCTCTGTCCTCCCACTCTCTCTTTCTCTGCTCTGCTCTGCTTTCCTGGAAAACGTACTTGCCACAGGGGGAATCTCCACTGTGGTGGGGACATGGGCTGGGCTGGGTTGGGTGGATCCTCTAGAACTATGATCAATTTCAGCCCACACTGTTTCCTTGCTCTGCACAGCTGCATAGTCCCCCCTAACTGTAAATAAGTGAGGTCCTCCTTCTTTGTCATGTCGAGTAATTGCGCCATTGACGGGACCTGTATTTGATGAGAGCACATTTTCTTTGCTCGAATAGTTTACGATGGTTTTATGCCTCCCAGCTAGCCTAATGAATCTATTTCCCAGTTTGTGCTGTGGTGGCGACCTTGGTCCTTACCAGTATTGGCTGAAGAAATAGCCTCTTGAAGACTTTTTGTGAGGGCACACACATACACACACACACACACACACACACACACACACACACACACACACACACACACACACACACACACACACACACACTCTCTCTCTCGCACAAGCACACACACACACACACACACACACACACACACACACACTCTCTCTCGCACAAGCACACACTCACACACACACACACACACACACACACACTCTCTCGCACAAGCACACACACACACACACACACTCACACTCACACACAGTGGTCTTTAGTTACTATCCTTTTCTAACCAGTTAAACAGTCAGATGGTGAGAGTATTAGGGTCAGCATTTTGTATGCACATGTTTAATGTGAACGTGTTTTTATGAGCATTTGCATTATGTAGCAGGTCTCTGTGAATGTAAATGGGGATGTACTTAGTTGGTACATATTTTATGTATACGGTGGTGCTTGAAAGTTTGTGAACCCTTTAGAATTTATAATACTTCTGTGTAAATATGACCTAAAACATCATCAGATTTTCACACAAATCCTAAAAATAGATAAAGAGAACCCAACTGAACACATGAGACATGAGACACCCTGTTTTATTTAAAGAACAGGGATCTCTCAAAGTCTGATCTTCATAACACATGTTTGTGGAAGTGTATAGAGGCACAAAGGCGATTTCTGAGGACCTTAGAAAAAGAGTTGTTGATGCTTATCAGGCTGGAAAAGGTTACGAAACCATTTCTAAAGAGTTTGGAGTCCACCAATCCACAGGCAGACAGTTGTGTAATAATGGAGGAAATTCAAGACCATTGTTACCCTCTCCAGAAGTGTGTCAACCAACAAAGAAACATAGAAAAACCTGAAGGGTTCAAAAACTTTCAAGAACCGCTTTTTGAGTGTGTGTATGTGTGTTACGACGCTGAAGAGTGTTGGAAGCAAGCCCTGCTCCGTCCATTGTTTTAACAAACGACACAAAACCTAGCTACTAAAACCTAACACACTGTCCTCGCGTGCTTTAATAACGTGGATGAGCTTGGATGAGAGTGTGTTTGTGTGTGTCAGCTTGGCAGGATCCTCAGAGAGCGGCCCCATAATTGTCGGCGTGCTCGCACCCCCTTTCCTGGTGGCTCTCTGCTACACAGCCAGCCCAAGCGCTGGATTCTTATTAGATCTGATTATGAAATCCACTCAGATTTGATTTGGTTGGTGCTGGTTCCAAAACAAGACAATGCTCCACAAAATGCCACTGCTGGGACTAGATGCGTTGACTCACAGAGTGACAGTGGGAGGGGGGGCTCCATAGGCCTCTGCTCCCACAGAGGACCTAATCCAATAAGCCATGAATGCCAGGACAGGTGTTCTTTTACCCAATTAGCCACAGGTAGTGACATCCCTGAAGCTCCGGCTGTCAGTCAGTGCTTTCCCTACCATGTGACCTAGACCATCCTAACAGTGTTCACCAGGGTATTGGTGTTTGATCATGTTTGTGTGTTCGTTTTAGCATGCATGTTTTATGTATGAGCAGGGATGGGCTTTAAGAAGTGAGCGTTGCGTGTTTTTTATTATTCATATTTAGAGGTTGGCTTATGTTTATACATTCACTATGCATATGTAGATGTGTGTCCACATACTGTACATGACCATGTTGTTTATTCGATTTTGAGTTGTATAGATTTTTGTATGCATGCAGTTTCAGTTTGTTAGTATGTGTGTTTGTGTGTCTGAATATGTGTGTATGTGTGCATATGTGTTTGTGTGTGTGTGTATGTATTTGTATCCTCACCATGGCCCCTGCACTTACATGTTCATATGCATATGTAGCCGAGTGTTTTTGAGCTTTGGGTAGCGCTCTGTTGCCGCTGTCATAAGCCTGCCTGATTGCTTCATCTGGCCGGGCTGCAGTGAGATCCCAGTGAGGCCGCAGCTCTGGAAGCTCCGGACTCCCCCTGCAGTGCTGGAGCTGGATTAGAGGGGCTATCCGGGGAGCGCTCGCCTCGACCCGCCCAGACTGCTGTCTGCTTGAGGAACTGATCCACTCTGGATCCGAAGCTCATGCAAGATTCACGCTAGCTTGATCCGGGACTTGAATCTGATTTACAGCCACCACCATGTCAGTGTTGGAGAGCTAGAGAACTGTGTGTTCTTCTGGGAAAGACATTAACATTAGTCCTCATTCCCTCTGTCTCACACACCCAAACTTGCCCCAGTCCCCACCTCTGCGTAGGAAAACACCACGCTGAGAGTGACGTCACAAGCCTTGTTTGATTTTCTTGGGTATTGTGTTTCTCTCATTATTCCTTGATGTTTTGCTATAGATAATACAGAGCCTAAGACAGACGCTAGCTCACCACGATTAAACACAGCCAATTTGATTTGGCCGTTCGACACATGAACAGGTCTGTGAATATTTTCTCCCTTTTCCATTCTGTCCTGTCAGCACTCACAGAGGTAAACATTTCCCCCTGACCAATGTAATAAATCCCTATACAGCTTGTTTCCTGCTGACATCACCTTCCTTTCCCAGTGTGTACGCAGGAGATTTCCAGTGAAATTGAGCTTTTAATTTCTCCCCACGTACTCAGTGATGTTTGCTCACCCACCTCTCTATTGATTCTTGATTGCAATTTGCCTCTGTGGTTGAATTTGTGAAATACCTTCCACCAATACTGATTAATATTTGATGTCCTGATAAAATTCCTATATTGACGTGTTGGTGTTAATGTTCCCAGATTTGGCTGCATCAGAAGCACAACTCCCTCAGGTGTAAATTCATTTTAGTTTGATTTTTTACTTCAGCCTTCACTTTGGTTATGGCATTTATAGTTTCATGAAATGAGGGAGAAAGTTGCAGAGGGGAAAGTGTAGCATCTAAGGCTGGTCCCCACCCACCCTCTCGAACAGTCTTCCTAACGATGCAGCAGTACCATCTGAACCAGACACAAGGCTGACAATATTAACCATTGGTAATTTTATTTATTTGCTACTTCAACATGTCTGGACGTTGTTTTGCTCATTGTGTTAGATCAGCATGTCCGGATTAAAACATCTCTGTTTTGTCTGGCATAATCAATATTCATGTTTGTCATATCCCGTGGGATATGACAATCTCATTTGTCCGGCTGTGCTAATAGACATCCTGGTGGTTTGTTTGAGACCCCGCGGCTCTGGGTGCTCCTTATTATCTCAGCCAAATGGACAGCAGGTCGAGAGAGAAAGAGAGAGTGAGCTTCTCGACGGTTAGCTATGCAAGATCACCGCACATTGCTTCTTTCAATTACTCTCAGCAAACCGCCCAGCAATCAAGATTGAGTGTCTCATTCTGGGCCGGAGAATTGGATTCTGGGAGACGGAATGAGCTGCCTTGTCTCTGGCTGGTGGTGCAGAGTGGTGTGTCGGCATGACTACAGCCTGAAGAGCCAAGGATGCCGTGTCTGTCCCCGTTTCACTTTTCACTTTATGTCAGTGTTCTGTTCTTTTATTCATTTTTTTCATCTACTGGCTCAAGGTGGAGAATGGCAGTCTCAGCGAGAGCCATCTTTCCACCTTCAGACTAGGTGAGAGACATTAGAAAAAAAAGAGATGAGATGGTCTATATTTTCTGATGTGGGGGGTACAGGGCGCTTGAGAGGTTGAGGGTGAACTGGAGTGTGATTCCGCTCACCTCTGTGAGAGTGTCATCACCCTCTCTATTTAAAGCCTAATCCTCAGCGACTGGACAATAACTGCTTCCCAGCATGCTCCTTGGCCCGTGCCCCGCTCCTGCTCCCACTCCCCAGCCCAGCCCAGCCCAGCCCAGGGCCCGGACACAGCTCTTTGATGTCTCCTATCTGAAGCACGTGGAGCTCGGTCCGCGGAAAAGTCTTTGGCCGTGCATGAGTCGGGGGGATATCTACCGGTGTTCAAGGGATGTCGGCCCCCATAAGCCGCTGGCTTTCAGGGCAGTGGGCCATAGCTGTGCAGCCTTTAGAAGGTTCTGGAATTATTTAATTTTTTTCTCTCTCTTTTTTTTTATTCGGTTGGATGCTTTGTTGTAAATACACATGGGCCTAGTTTCAGGCTACCACAGATGTTCCCTGTCATAGAGTGCATGAAGTACACGTGGCTGCTGTATGTTGCATATGGGTTACAGTAGGTTCAGTCCTACATAAAGTGTTTAAACAGATTTGTCCTTAATATGTTGATAATCCCATCGTTGCAGGAATGCATTTTTATTCACACCGTTAGTTAGGTCCCGAGCATGCTAAGAGGATTTAGATTTTTGTAGTCTTTGTAGATTTCTGTAGTTTTAATTGGTCCAGAAAATGTGTCGTGATGTCTTGAATGGTGCAGTCTCCAGTCACTAGTCTCTTCTCTCTCTGCAGTTCTGTTGATGTAGCATACGCATTTGTGTGTGTGTGTGTGTGTGTGTGTGTGTGTGTGTGTCTGTGTGTGTGTGTGTGTGTGTGTGTGTGTGTGTGTGTGTGTTTTCCTCCCACCCTCTTGTCAATTTCTGCTCTTCACATCCTCTTATCAAAGCAGCCCATGCCTTAGCCTCGCTCTGACTGATTCATGTCTAGCTTGCACCTTCGTGTGTGTGTGTGTGTGTGTGTATGTTTGCCCTAACATGCTGGATATATGTCGGAAGTTGTTAAGAAATACGTGATGTTTTTGCTAATGTAGTGGCTGGCCTGCTGAATGAGCTGAAGGTGCAAAGCGATGCTGGGACAGGAGGGAAGGGGGTGGGCTGGGGATGTTAACTGCACTGAAAGGAGAACACACAAGTTACATACAATGGAAGGAAACTGAGATTATTTTCAGAGAGTGTCGGCTTTTATTTCCACAGAAGTGCTTTTGTTGTGTAGGGGGTGTGAGGGGGGGGGGAGTCGTAAACTGGGCCTGGAGTCGTGGCTGAGTCTAGTCGTTGAGGAAGGATGTTTGATCTGGCTGCTCTGCTCTGCAGGGTTGAGTTGAGTCCACATGAGGGTGACCCCCCCCCCCCCCCCACCCTGATGGCTGCCGATCACATCGACCGACTGGGGCAGGCTGAGCGTGAGGACACAGCCTGAACTTTCCCTGCATTCATTACTTCCTCCTAATTTTGCAGAATTCTGCATCGATCCTCCCTGCCCTTCCCCAATCCTCCACGCCCCATTGTTTTAGATAACTTTAACTTTCCTCAGTCACAGCAAATTGTTGTCTCTATTGATCCCCAAGATAAGTGCCTTTGAAAGTCACGTCTTCACACTGGTCGCAGGGGCCATAAAGCAGCAGTTTCTGTGAGGAATCGCATCAAATCTCCCTTTATAAATATTTAACAGTCAGCTAATTTTGTGCCAATGAAGTATTAGAAGTGCTGATGCCACCATAGTCCAACGGCCCCTTCATTTCCCTGAGGTCTCTGTGAAGACTTGAGTCCCTGGAACTTTGTCAAGAGGGCTCTCTGCCGTGGATGGGCATTTATGTTCCTTTATGTCCCTCTCAGTAAACAGTAAAAGTTCCCAGGGAACAAGTTAATATTAATATGAGCCAGTAAAGAGGCGGAATGGGCGAGTTTCTTGCCTGCGGAACACACTCAGGCGCAGCTCGTAAAGGGGGGATGTTTGCTTTGAACTGCGGGGCTGACGACTGAGCCTCCTCAAAACTCTGTTTTCAGTTCATTTCCTCCCTGTAGATCAGGTTGTTTTCAGCTTTTGGTTATGCTGGCACCAAAAAAAAACCTAGTCTCTGTGTGTTTCAGTTAAAGCTCAAATGAGCTTTTTTCCCCAGTGGCGCAGAATGAAAGCCTTAAAGGTATGTTCTAAAGCATAGCATTTAATACTGCTGAAAAAGCGATAGAAAATTATGGTGTTTTAGATGACGAAGAAAAACACATGGTTTTGGAATAATAAATGTTAAAATGTTTACATTAAATCATCAATCTGAAGAGGATCTTTACAACTCTGTTTTTGATGGAAGATTCTCAAAGACAACAGTATGACTGCAGATATTCCATGAGGACTTAGTGTATACTCTACTCAAGGTGAACACTTTTCAACAGCACAATAACTTGGCTGCTCAATACAACATTTGTACAAGGTTTGTTCTTTTTTACAATAGCCAAGATATTCTCGGATGAGAATACTTGCTTTCTTCTGTGTTATTTTTCATTGGCTCTTCACTTGCGCAGCTGAATTGGATGCAAATGTTTTGACCATGTCCTCTGTGTTTTTAGTTGATTTTCTCCTCAGTTGCTCTGCTACCAGGTCTTTTTTTGTTGGGCCAGTGCTGTTTTTGTCTGCTTCCTGCCAAGTTTAGTGAACACAGTCTTGAGCCTCTGTTTAGCTAAAGCCTCTCCTACTATCCTGGTAGTCCAGGCCTTTCACTTCAGTCTAATTAGCTTCCAACTCTTGTGCCGGTGAGAGCTGCAGATCGTTTGTGTAAGGAAGGTACTGTATGTGTGTGGTGTTGTGATTGAAAAGTGCTGTGTAATAATATGGGGGTGGAGGGGCGGACGGGGGGTTGATGTATGCTCTTTCACGGCCCTCGATGCCAGGGGCACTGAGGTTCCAATGGGTAGAGTTCTCTGTGTGTGTCTTTGAGAGGCATGTTTGGGCCTGATGGTGCCATTTTGGTGCCAAGTGCCCTCGCATTGGAGAAGCATATGCTGAAGTCTTGGCCAGGCTCAAACCAGAGTGGCCACAAAGTAGTGCTGTTACCCTGGAAGGACCCTGTTCACCCTGTGTGTGTGGGTGTGTGTGCCAGGGAAACACTGTCACTCAGCACCAGATCACACCCCCATGACGAATTCCTCAGTGTTGCCACTAGGGAACGCTCCCCGTGGCTACTACGGAAAAGAGCAGACCCTGCTGGTCAACTTGCAGAGTGAACTTCATGTAGGTCATGATCAAGAGGATTGTCTGTGGCCTGAATTGTTTATTTGTTTATTTATTTATTTATTTATTTGTGTGTGTGTGTGTGTGTTTTTCACATTAGGGTCGTTTGCATTAAATCTGGTTTAGCATCTTATTGTTATATTTAGAGAGTATGAGAGAGAGAGAGAGAGAGAGCATAGAGGGCTGATAAAGTACCATAGACTTGAATAAATCCTCACTTCGAATGCTTATGTACTTAATAGGCTTAACTTGTGCTCTCCCGCTAATAAGCATTGTTGCAGTAATTCATTTTACATGGTAGACGGACTCAGCTGAACTGTTGGTTTGCTGAGCTCTTTGTATTTGCATCGTCTTGCATTCATATTTTCCTTTTCTACATGCATGAGAATGAATGAAGCTTTTCCTTTTCTGCTGCCTTTTGCACTTCACTTGATTGATGACAACACAATTTCATTTTGAAACCCATGTAGCTTAGATTGGGACTTAAGCGATATGGTTGAGGAATAACATCTTTAATACATTTCTCAGAGCAGGCGGGCAAAGGCATTTGGCAGCTGCTGTTTTAAGTTTGTTTTGATCAGGTATGGCATCTGGTGGGCAGACATTTGATTGTGTTGATTGTCAGGTACTAAAAAAGCCCTCTCTCTGCATTCTTTTTTAAAGTTTTGTCCCGAGGCCAAGAGCACACAAGTCCTTCCCTTCATGATGAAATGCTGGTCATGAATCTGAGTCAATATTTGTATTGTGTAAACAGCCCATGCTCTCCTTTTTGGCACACTTACATATTTCCTTTTCGCTCCTCCATGGTTGACTTCATGCTGACGTTGTTCTTAGCAGAAGAAAACAATCATGGCCGTAAAGACAACAATGCCAAGTGGTCCCAAGTGTGTTTGGGGTGCAGCTCAATACTCTGTTTTACAATCGTCTGTTTCCTCTGACCATATTGCTAACCGGCTGGAAACACATTCCACTATCCTCTGCTACAGTGTGTAACACAGGAGCACAGAGGGAGTGTGTGTGGAATGTGATTGGCTGTGGCAGATCCAAACATGAACATTCCGACCAATCAGGACAAGACAGTTATTTTCCTCTGACCAGGACCAGTGTCTAAGTCATTTCACACAGACAGGATATTTGCACAACAATAGCATGGTCACAAATGTGTATGCCAGGAAAATATGACAAGCAGCACAGCAATTGGTCCTCTGGCAAACTGGCATATTGGCACAGTAGAAGAAAGAATGTGTTAGTGCCGGACAGAC
This sequence comes from Clupea harengus, assembly GCF_900700415.2. NCBI lineage: Eukaryota > Metazoa > Chordata > Actinopteri > Clupeiformes > Clupeidae > Clupea > Clupea harengus. Next base: position 23,651,734 of record NC_045157.1, read on the forward strand.
TACGGAAGAACAGGAAAAGGAGGAGTAGTGCGAGAAAGGGAGAGACAGGTGAAAAGGAATTTATCTGGGGCAGTGGAAAAGGAGGATCTTCCTGTCTTCTCTTTCGGCTATTACTGGCCAACCCTGCCAGAACTGGGCTGTAGTTTGTTTCAAGAGGTGTGTGTGTGAGAGGAGGAAGGGAGGGAGAGAGAGAGTGAGTGAATTTAGGGGAGGGTGGAGGAGGTGGAAGAGGAGGAGGGGGTGGGGATCAGATAAGCTCTGAGGCAGTCCTACGCTGGGCGTCTGAGCGTTGGATCTGTGATCCTCCCGTCTGATACTTTCCGCTGCGAGCGAAAACTTCAGGGCCGTGCGTGCCTCCCGGGAGTGAGCGCTGGAGATCGGAGTGATCGCGCTCCCAACTCATCGCTTTACCGGGATAACAGCTGTCATGGGAGACCTTGCCCGCGCTCCGATCCAATCCGTGCCATTCCCTTGCCAATGGGATGAGTAGAAGCCCAGGAATGGAGGAGGGAGGAAGCACATAATTGAGTGTATTCAGCTCCAGGTGAGACAGCTGTGGTCCACTGTGTCGCCCCAAGGTGAGGAGAGGGGGAAGAGCTCCCCAGGGAGAGGGAGCTCTTCAGTGTGTATGTCTAGCAGAACAGTAATGTGTAGCTAGATGTGGGCTTCTGTGTTTTTGCTTCAGGCTGTTGCCTCTCAGTGAAGGGAAGTTGGACACCCATCCCAGACTGTAGGTGTCCCGGGAAGGGTCCCTGGTGGCTCGAGCCCCCTGTGGCCCCGGTGCCCACATCCTCCCCCACCCCCCCGGGCTCGGCTGCCAACAAGAGGGGGGCTTAGACAAAACATTTGATAAGGGATTAGACTGAGCCTGTTGTTTGCTGTGTAATTTAGTATGGCACGCCGGGCTGAACCTTGGACTCTTGGAAGTTCGAACGTTCCCGGCGCCGCGGGAGGGACTATGTAAATTGGCGGCGGTAACTGTGTTTTGGCCGGCGCGCTCCAGGGGAGGAATTCCACAGCTGACAAAATAGGCCGCGGTTGAAAAACGCGAAAGGAAGCGCTGGCGGCCTCTCTCCAAGGGGTCCATCAGATCAAAGCTCGCCGGAATTCTGCTCCGTTCCTCTTCGTGCTATTTAGGGAGCGCTCTCAGTGTCGATTTGAAGATGGCGATAATAAGCACTCTCCAAAATCAGTTATAGGATCTAGGAATTAATTGAGTTGCTAAGGGAAACCTTTTGATGATATCCTACATGCACTGTGTGTGTTCTGAAATTTGCATTCTAGAGATGGGAGAACCTGCCCCCTCCTAAAGCGCAGTAATTTAGGAGGGGGCACGTAGTTCATCTTGGAGTCGGTGTAAACAGTCACTCACTAAACTCGCATTTTAAAAGTGTTTAAAGAGCTGCTTGTCAGTCTTGTTGATTGTTATCAGATGTGGTGGGAACATAAATAGTGCTTGCTTAGAGCCAGTGTATGACTTAAGGGCAAAAGTTACTGAAGGCTCTGGCACTGCACAGTGTCAGATCCAAAAAGTGGCACTTAAATCTTTAAGCTTGCTGTGCTGGTTAGCTCTGAGATTTTGTTGCAGTTTTATGGCAGCGCTGTGTTCTGAAAAGAGAGAGTTACATATTTATTGGCAATATTGTATAAAAAGTTGTACCTTAAGCTGTTGTTCAATTAAAATTTGTTTGCAGTTGATTTAAGGATTTAATACCAGATAGATTATTGTCAATATGAGATTTGAGCTGACATCCCTTCCTGAAGTTGGAAATAAGCTGGTAACTCAGCACAGAGATAAGAAGTTATTTATTGGCCTGAGCTGAGAGGTGATGTCACACAGGTCGGAACTCAGTATCACTCTCTCTCTGTTTTCCTTTCGTGGAATGACTGACCAAGGAGCCTAACTACTACTAGGAAGGAATGCACCTGTCATGTGACTTGCGCTAGCTGGGATAATGGGTGTAATGTGCCGGTGTGTGTGTGTGTGACCCTTGCCATGGTTCACGTCATGTTTGCGCATTTCCTTTAAGCACGGCCTGTCACTCACACAGAGGTTTCGCACAGGAACACGAGACGGGGGAGCAGGGGCATTGAACCCCCAAAGGCATAGCTCATGAGGTCATCGTGCCCACAGCGTATTTCTGGGCACTGTTAATTAGACAGGCATCGACAGAAGAGTTTGCCCACTTAGGTGTTTTGGAGCGCTGCTCTTACTGTGGTTTTGAAACAAAGCTTTACTTGGCTCTTTTTCAAAAGATGACTTTTATCACTGAGGTTTAGAGCTTCTGTGGGACTCGGCCTCTCTGTCCGCAGGTGCATGAAAAATGTGTTGGAAAGGCAGAGTTTGGCCCGGGATGGAGATTAATTGAAGTGTGTGTTTTAGCCATCATGGCCTGAGACAAAGGGCCCACTGGAGCGGAACAAGAGTTAATTTTTCATGTCAGACTTGTGGACGGAGCGAGGTCTCTTTCTGTGCAAATCCAGCGTTGCCAAAAACAAACACTGCCACTGTGCTGGGGCTGTTTGTGCGTTGCACCCCGGTAATGCAGAGAATTCCTTGACAAGTAGTTCGGAAGTAATCCGTCATGAAACAAAGGGGCCAAAGAATGCAGATTCCCAATTAACAGACAGGGGGAGGGAACCTTTGTATGAGACTGCAGCAGCACCAGCAAATTGCACGCTGGCATTGGGAACAGAGCCTACATCTGAACTGAAGGTGTGTGTGTGAGAGAGAGATTGTTTTTGACTGAATTATTGTGTGTCTTTGAGAGAGTGACTGGCTGTGTGTGTGTGCGTGTGTGTGTACGGTGAACCAGAGCACACAATCCTAGTGCCATAATCCCTCCGTGATTTACCGCAGTGACGGTGAACTTTGGAAAACTAGCACTCGATAAATCTCCGGGATGTGATTTTGTCCACCCTTTGCTGCGCTATGACTATGCAATGTAGCCGGATGTGAGTGAGAGTGAATCATCCCCCTGTGTCTTCTCTGAAAGGTGCTGTGCTTTCAGGTTTCCCTATTACGGAAGGTTTCGCTCAGAAATTGCTTTTGACTCACAATATTTTTTCATATATACCGCTGCTCCGTTGGATTGCTGTTTAGTTCCTCAGTGGCACTCTGAGCTCCACGTCTATTTTTAGCGGTCACCAGATGTCTTGCTCTTAAGTATGTTATTATTTTTGTACACCCTGTTCATGTCACCTAAAAAACATATGATATGCATGAGAATGTAGGCTAAGTATTTAAGGATCTCGGCTGGCCCTAAGAAGACACATGGGTCCTATTCCTGGAGCTCAGCTCAGAACAGCTGGGACAGTGCCAGAGTCCCAACTCCCATTCCCACCCTTCACACACACACACATCCAAATGATATGCGTGTTCACTGTGTTATCGTGTGTCTTTGGACAAAAGCACCATTCGTTTTAGTGTCAACACTGACTATTTATAGTGGGATGCAGAACATCCGAGGTCTTTAAAGTGTTGCACTGTGTTCTCCTCCTCTACAGTGAACTACTGCAGAGCTACAACAAATAGCCTGTTGTGCATCATTTTCACAACAGTATGTAGTATCAATCAACCAGAGAGAGTCAGGCTGTGTCTATTTGCTCACATTCTCCAATGCAGTCTGTGCTCACTCAGAGAGGTCCATATTTGTATCCATCAGAAGCCATTTGTGTCTGTGCAATGTTTCTGCCTGAGTAACAGCCTGTTCTCCATTACTTACACAATGCCAGCGTGCCCCAGACCTGATGCAAGGCACAGATCTGCACTATAGGTACACCCTCAGTAAGGGAAGGAGGGAGGGGGGGCAGGCAAAGGAGAGAGATAGAAGTGTGGAAGAAAATGTGTGTGTGTATGTGTATGTGTGTGTGTGTGTGGGGGGGGGGGGGGGGGGGGGGGGGCGGCATGTGAACAGCACTCTTGCCGCGAGCAGTCTGGTTTTTGTACTCCCCACTCTGGAGACAAATGGCTCCTGTCCGTGCCGTGGCTATGCGTGAATGGAGAGCACGGTGAGGCTCTGCCGGATAGCTGTGCTGAGATAGAGGGAGGCACCACACACTATTTGTCTCCCGGTTGCCTTGATGGAGCCTTTTTCCATTAAGCCTCACACTGAGGGTAAAGATAGGCACCTGTTTGTGTGCTAACCTGCTGTTCAGTTCTGTGTCCTTTGCTTGAGGCATGTATTGTTGCATGAAAATTGTATTTGTGTAGATTGTATGTGATCTAGATGGCAGAAACGTAGGGAGGATGCTTAGGGAGGATATCATTTTCACCCTATTTTGAGCAATGCAGAAATCAGTGCTCAGTTAGCTGAAGTTAGTTAGCACAGTTAGCTAAATCGACTAATATGTAAAGTCCCACACACTGAGAATTCAGTCCTAGTAGACCATTTATTTATTTATTTATTTGATCAAGGTCAGTGATGCACCAAAGATCTAAAGACTTACCCTCTGATTTGTAAAACCACTAGATATAAATGTTCATTCATCTGCACTACATAACACATGTGCCCTTCTCTCAAATTCTACCCATCTGTTTTATGATCCAATCTGCTCAATAGCCAAGAATTGCCCCTGGCAATGGTACATGTTTGATGACCCCTATCACCACAGGGGACACATTGGTCCTGTATTTCCCAGGGCTGTTGAATTTGACTGTACACTGTGCGAACAGAGTCATATCATTCTTCGCAGGTGAATCACATGGAGTAATATTTGTATTGTTTTTATGACAATATATGATTTTAGAGATAGGATTTCACATCTATGGAGGTGTACGGAGTGGAATTAGGTGAATTGGCCCGGTATACTTAATATGGAGTACACCTGATGGAACATTGATATCTTACTGTTGAACATTGGTATCTTACCTGACAGTATAATGCTTCCCTTCTTGTCAGTGGCACACAAGGTCATTTCCAGATCATTCCAGAGATGACTTAGTAGACAGGAATGTCTATGAAACTAGGAATGTAGAAAAAAATGTAATCATTAGGTCTCAAGAATGCAGTTGGTTTAGTCTGTTTTTACATTGGATCCTTTTAATGTTACAGGGGGATGCAAGTCAGCAGAGAGTTACTGTATTCAGACTTGTTAGGACCAGACCGAGTGTGAAAGTGTGAAGGTTAAGTGCAGCAGAAGGAACAGAGCAGTGTGTGTCTGTCACTGGCGTGCCATAGCAGCTGTCTCTCTGTCTGTCTGTCTGTCTGTCTGTCTGTCTGTCTGTCTGTGACTGTCTGCCTGTCTGTCTGTCTCATTGCACAGCAACAATAGCACCCAGCTCAGGCATTCACACATGGGCAATCTCCTCTAACCTGTCCTCCACAGGAGGTATTGGACATAGTGCAGTCAGCACAATAAGGCAGCTAGTGTTTATGTGATGTTGCTGCTCACCTGGACCGTTCCGTGAGGAAGCCTGATGTTCAGACTCGTTCAGCCTCGCAAGCGGAACCAATCCCTCAGACCCTGCCAATGCAGCTGTCTGATTGACAAAGGGCCCTTACAGATCTTTTTTGTCGGGTTCCCTTCACTCCTGACCCCCCGTGAAATAAACGCCGGTACCACGTCACAACATTACGGCTCCTCTTTTCCGCCACAAATTCGCCTCCTGTCCCTCTCTCATTTTAGCCACTGACAGTCCGATGCTTTAATGCTCTAGTTATAGCGATGAATGACCCCATGTAATTGAAATCAATAAACTTGCAGCTCTGGCTGGGCTTTGTGCTGAGACGCACACTTTGTGTGGAAGAATACGAGGAGGGATTGGCTCAGCCTCAGCCCGGCCACACATACCGCACTTGGCCGGGAAAGTCAGCGCAACTTCGCAAACTTGGTGTCCTCCTGTTGAATGCCCAATCTGATTCCATGCACGTGGCAACACATGAATTCTTCAACAAATTTGATTAATGGTGAGCTACTAACGTAATTTTTCTTTCCCTTTTTCCCCATTCTCCTCTTTTTTTCTCTCTTTCTATCTCTTTCTGTCTTTATCCATCTGCTTGGTTTTCCCAGTCACAACCAGAGGACGACTGCCTTCCGGCATCCCGTGACGGGACAGATATCGCCTGAAAATTCCGACTACATCCTGCAGGAACAGTGAGTACTCCCCCTCTTCTCTCTCCTCTGCAGCAGATAAGAGTTCTTACACGTGCGTGTGCCACTGTTCACACCAAGGTCGTGTGCTGGAGAAGGGCAGAGCAGACAGCAATCAAGTCCGATTAGAGCGGTTCTGTAGTAGTCTCCCTGCAGAACACTACAAACGTACTGCTGAACTTCCAGGAACTAACCCGCAGTGAATGCTGCATTTTTTAAAAGTCTGACCCAGAGGAGAATACTGACCATTATAATCGTAATAACCATAGTCAAAGGATGACAGCCTGACTTCTAATGAACACAGATTTATTCATGACTTTTTCACCAATCCACATAGCGTGTGCACATGCCGAACCCCTGATTGCAGTTCCAACGTTTCTGTATTTTTGTTAAAAAGTTATGATTGTAATTGAATTTATGGTAATGAGCCAGCTATCACTCACATATGCCTTTGGCTACGGGCACAGTTGGAGTCGTAAATCTGGCCCTGAACGTCAAAAGATAATGATAATGACGACTATTATTATTGCTGCACACTGCCTCAATAGGTAAAATTGATGATCCTCAGTTTATAGCCAAAGTAGTAAAGCTGATTGAATTGAGCCATTCATGTCTTGGTCGGTCTCAGAGATAAAACAGCGGGAGTTTGGTGGCGTGAGGTGCAGTCATGTTTGCTCCTGTGATCTATGTTTGAGTGCTTCTGTTGCTGCCTGCTGTTATGGATGGCTGTCCTTGGGGCATTGACAGATGCAGTGCTTGCCATGATTCGATCTCAAAGCAGTTCGCTGTGCCATGATGTGACACATAACTGTCCTCAAGGTGTTAGTCTGCATTTGTGTCTGTCTGTGTGTTTCGGGACGTATTCAGAAGCAGTAACTCATACCTGTCCTCTAATGCGAGGTGTGCCATAGCGGTGTCGGCTCGTATTCCGCTCTCACCTCTGTGCGGTGCCTCCTCTCAGCCCAGACCTCGTTCTCTCGCCGGGTCTCTCTCCACTAAGCTGGGATTTGTACATCATCAGGAGAGCTTTTAGATCGAAGGCTTACATTCTCTGCCATGATTGGGCTTGTCCAATGACTTGCTAATACCTCGAGCGAGTTTAGCGGTGTAGCTTTTTGCATGATCGCACAAAAAAAGATTTATCACCAATCCCTGCCCGTGGAAACACACAAACAGGTGACATGAATTACAGTCACCTCTGTCATCTGTTTTCCCTCTTCTCGGATTAAATCTGAATGCTTGGTAGCACATTCTCCAAAAAAAATTCACTTGCAGAGGGTGAGGACATGCAGAGAAGATACACAGACACTCACAGACAAACAACATTGAACGTTTATGTGAATATAGCAAGTGCTTATCAAGAGCATTTTTCACAGGCATGGGACAGGGCAGCCAAATGCTCCTGGCAGGTCCTGATTGATACTGCTCATTAGTGACTGAGTGTGTGCCAGTGGAGCCTCGCCATATGCACTGGTCAGACGGGAAGGCTTGGGCAATGCCGAGCTTTAGCTGCAACCGAGCAGTGACGTCTGTGGCATTCCTTTAACCCACCGCAGTATTCTGACTGGCAGACGTCCCAGCAGGGGGGCTGGCATGGGGTCTGTGCGGGTAAGGACCTTATCTCAAGACCTGCCACTTTGGATAGGAGAGGCTCCTGCGGTGCCGTTTCTATTGGTAAAGCTGTTTGTGTCTTTCGACCCGGAATGTTCAGAGGGACACTTGAGAGGGAAGAGGAGCTGAAGAGACATGACTTATCAGGGCTGCTCCATATCTGGTGGCCTGGCTACTTCAAGGCTGCTATTTTTACTCTAGTCCTGCTTATTTTACTTCATCTCCTACTCCTTCCCTCCTTCCTGCTCTCATCCCTTGCAGGATGAATCTCTCATTCCTACCCTACCACCACCACCACCACCACCTCCATCCCCCTCCCCACTCTAGTTTTAGACTTGAGCCCTGCCTAGCAGCTGTGGCATGTGGTGGTCAGGGGAAAACACGCTGGCTCTGCAGCTATGTCCTCACCCACAAGCTGAATCTCTGTCAGGCCAACCTGAATGCTAATTGTTGCCAGCCTGTGTGTTGTCTCCTGGCACCAAGGAGACAGCCAGGCATTTGAGAAGTATGCTCGCATATTGTTGTCCACCTTTGTAGTCACGAATAACAGCGAGTCAGTGAAGCCTTGATGAAAGTCTGCAGACGCAAGTTCGGCTTTAACTAGTAACCTTGCTGGCTAAAACCATAGAGATTTTATACTGTGCTACAGTTGGTTCTGTACGTGTCTCACGGCTGATGGGTTGAGTATTGATCTCCCGGTTGAGAGGAAGGATTGAGGTGATTATTTGACCTGAATGTGGCCAGCGGTTTTGGCCATGCTGCATTGTCTCCCAAACAAAGGCTGACTACTGCAGATAGCTGCACACTCTCCCCAGAACAGAGGAGGCAACGCGGCTGTCTAAATTATTTACTTGGCAGAAGGGACACATCAGATAACAGTGATTCCCATTACGCCGAAGAGCCATCAGACATATCCTAAAGGAGAATAATAGCCCTGCCGTACACAAAACAGCTTACACCTTTATTCTAGAGTTCTCACAGTGTTGTTTCCCCAAAGACCCTGAAACGGAAACTGTTTGTGAATTTAGAGAGTTGCTCTTCTTGCTGAAAGGGTCCACAGTTACAGAGAGTCACTGAGTCATGGTGATAATTAATTTCCTCTGATGTTGTGCGTTAAGACATGCAATCTTTTGCTAACTATTACTTTTTAAGAGTTTGGTCTGGCACTAGAGGGGCCAAGCCTTAATTGCCTCTATCCCCGTAACACTGGTGGTGGTACATAAATACTTCAGCCTTTTGTGTAGGGGAAGGGAAGTGCAGTAAATTGTTGAGTCACTTCTGAGGCTCATCTTGAACAACAGGAAGATTTTATAAAGAATGTGGAGGAGGTGAGACGTGATCCTGCATCAACTGCATGACCCTGTTCTTAATCTTGAGCAAATAATTGTTCAGCTATAACAGTGTTCGCTAATCATAATATTTGAGCATCGTTCCGTGGGTTATTTACAGTGTGCTCTATCAAGACTTGCGACTGCAAACAGGGACAAGAGAAGTGCAGTAGTCTGAGTTCTATAGGCCCTTGCTCGGGAGTGGCACTATCAAGATGAAGAGGTCAAGCATGCGGCGAGAAGAATGTGGTTGTTTCTCTCAGGTGACGGCCTAGTTGGCCAGAAGCCTGGAATGCATGTACCGTAGCCTTCCACAGCGAAATACTGTCACATAGCTCAGCTAGGTCCAGAGAAACGGTTCAAAAGACGGTGGAGGTAAACAATATGAAAGAGCAAATAAAACCAGACCAGGTCCCTTGACACCCGGGCAAACGTGCTGTAAAAATAGCTGGATGTTGGCCAATGCGTGGGGGCAAAGAGAGTGAAAAGCCGGTGTCAGGAGGTTAGTTTTGTTCCACTGTGGAGGAGAATCTCCATGGGCAGAGCCGCAGTAGTTTCCTGCTGTTTTTGTGTGCTGCCCCGGTTCTGGACACCACCTGACACCTCGGCCAAAGGGAACCGCTCACGTTCCACAGGAAAAAATACTAATTACGACCCCCTTTTTTGTGCGTCCGCAGAACAATAGGGGCTCGGTTTCTGTCATGACAGCAGCGTAGCTCTTCCACTCTCACCTCTCAGCAACGCTTCTTCCTCCTGCAAGCATAAAGACACACTAGCTGCTTGGAAACTGATGTTTGGTAAGTTTTCCCTGCTTGTTGACGACCACCTCGAGACCTTTAAGATACGTCAGAATGTAGCATGGCTTCACAAGTGTGTATATAAAATTAGACACTTGGGATGTCTGTAACCGCTGAAAAGGGGGTTCCATTGAATTTCATTACGTAATTGAGGCTTGGTAGAATTCAGGTTTGTGAGTGATGCTTTGGGGATAGTGTTAATAGGTGCGGTGCCCAGATATGGTGGTGCTTGTGTGGGTGTCGCTGCCATGCTTGTCTGGGTACTACACTTTGTTGGAGCCCTGAGTGAAGGTTCTTGGCACCCACTCTCTTGACATAGCCTATGCCCCCCCCCCCACACACACACACACACAAAAACAGACAGTAAACCAGAGCTAAAACTCTCAATTTCCTACACACATTTCACACTGTCAATAGCAAAATTGGATATGATGCATTTCAGTTCCCAACACAACACTCATGACAAAATGATGTTTAGATCAGTCTGCTGTTGACCTGAAACATTGAACTCTGCTATCAATCTTCATTTTCTGTTTGCCCCTTCACTTTGTCACCATCAGGATCACATTTACTTTGGATGGATTTATGACATGGTTGACGTGATGATTTAGGAGGAGGGCGAAGGCCATTTAGGGATCCCCTCTCTGCTCTCTCAGTTTGTGCTTGTACAACCCCGCCCATGAATCATGGGTAATTTCTGTCTCCTCAAAGTTCAGAGTTCATCGCTAGCCCTGCCTATAGCTATTTGATGTCATCCTGCCCCATGTGCTTTTTGGAAAACTCTTCGGCTGAGTTCTGCAGACAGGCTGGCTTGTCAGTAAAGAAGATTCCATTACAGCTATAAAGATTTTTGTCAGCCGTCTCAGATGGGGAAACATTTAACATGCACAGTGCTGTCCAAATGAGAACATGTCAGTAATGCTGTATTTGGCTCCAAGTGCAGTATTTCTGTCCCAGACTTTTCATTGGACCATATCATAACAAGTAATCTCTTTTGCAGTCAGTTCATTGTGTTGTATTTCAGGGCTGTAGTAATGCTAGACAGACCCTTGGTTTAGTTGTGTTTATTCTTTGCATTTATTCACTTGTTTTGTGTTTGATACTGTAGACCTAAATGTAATGCTGTGACTCTCAAATAACATCAGGGTAGTGCCTCAGACTGCTGGCTCCTTGCCACTGCAGTGGCAGCTGCACAGACACAGAGGTGCCACTGCAGCACCTGAAAATATAGAGATCATTTCATAATCATTGGTAAAGGCAGTTGGCAGTGCGTTTACGTCGGATGCTCATTCATTACAGAAAAAGTAATGCTGAAAAAAACACAATTTTTTCATTTCTTAAGAAATGTCTAATTTCTTATGTTTTTGTCTCTTTCGTTTTTCTTTCTATGGATGCAAAAGGAACACAGGCACGTGCTGTTTGTTTTTGTCTGATCGCACCTGTATTGTGTCATTCTCTGTAGCGTCCAGGTCAAACTGAGGGTGTGTGCAAGGTCACGTCATAAATGTTGTGTCTGCTAGCTTACGAGCCATAAAGGGAATTGCCTTCAGTATTTCTGTTTTGTAAGAGGGGAGCCCCCCCCCCAATCTGTTTTGGATGGCATTAAAAGCGAATTTGTCCTCGCCTGGTACGGCAGTGTCACAGCGGTTCTGGGCATTTAGTCAAACATTCTGCTGTTCATTTATTATTTAAGGTCTTTTGGGGTATTTCTATACCTTCTGGATGGTAGAGAGTCACTTGGCAGTTGGTTGGCTTTGGTTTTTTCATTGACTGTAACCCATAGGGCAGGGGTACTCAATAGGCGGACCGCGGTCCGCATCCGGACCCAGACGCAATCAAATTTGGACCGAAGCCAAAATCAACCTTCTAATTTAATCATGATCCAAGCGAGTTTTCATTGGTGTGTGATTTCGCGCTATATATTTTTTTCCTACTCGATGTGGTTCATATCTTCCGTGTCCAATCCAGAGGTCCAATCAGGAGCTTTAATAACAACATCACTATGACAACTTACTCACTCAATGTTGGCCGCGAGCTCTGTGGAGCACGCAGGTTATGTGCAACAACGCGAGCAAATAGATTTGTGAACGGTATCTTTTTCTCGGCAAACGAAAATCATGGCGTGCTTTAAACGCGACAAAAAACGCAAATTAAAACAGAGTGGACTGACAAGTATGCATTTGTGCTGCCTGTGGGGAGCACAAAACCGATGTGTTTAATCTGCAACGAGACGGTTGCCCTTGTCAAAAGTGGTAACGTGAAACGTCACTATGAAACAAAGCATGCACACTTCGAACAAAAATACCCGCAGAACTCTGAGGTAAGGGGCAGAAAAATAAACCATCTGCAATCATACCAAGCAACATGCAGTGTAATAGTTAGATCAGCCACACAACAACAGTGTGCATACCTCAACATACTGTTGTGAGTCTGCCTTTTCAACCATGAATATGGTGAAAAACAAATACAGGAGCACACTCACTAATGAACACCTACATCAGTGCCTCCACCTGGCCTTCACACCTTTTATGCCCAAGTTTAAACCACAAAAAAAGTGTCACCTTTCACACAAATAAGGCCAGACCACATCACCTTTTGTGCATAGTTCGAAAGTTTTTGTTGGAGTTATGTTTTTGGATTTTGACCGTCACTGTTCCGGACACTGGACTGAATGGAAATTTGGCGAGTGGACCTTTTGGGTTTCTAATTGAGTACCCCTGCCATAGGGGCTCCAGAGGGATGTGTGCCATTTTGAAAAAAAACAAAACAACCTCCCAACTCTAAACATCTGCGCCGGCTTGACCTGAGCGGAGTATTCTGACCTGGAGTGTCCACTCAGTCCTTGGATTCCCTCTTGCAGCTCAGTCATATAGACAGGCTCTGATGGCTTAAGGCAACCTCCAGTGACCCTATGGCCCCAGGAACATGTAAATAACCCTTCTTCCAGTGCTTCGGTGGCCGAGCCGTAGACGTGTGACACGATGTGACTGTGGTGACAGCAGAATGCGAGCCACTGGAGATGGTGTGAAATGGTGTGTGTGTGTGTGTGTGTGTGTGTGTGTGTGTGTGTGTGTGTGTGTGTGTGTGTGTGTGTGTGTGTGTGTGTGTGAGAGAGAGAATGAAAGGGGAGTGGTTCTCTCCTTGGCCTTGCGGGTTGTTTCACACCTTCGTATCTTGCTGCTGCTGCTGCTGCTGCTGCTGCTGCTGCTGCTGCTGTCCAGTGCTGATGAAAAGGAGCAGAGAGACAGGTTCTCACTTTGTGGTAACACCAAGCAAGTCCTTCCCAGCTGTTTATACATGAAAGTTAAAAGCGTTTCATAGTACACCATTGTGTGGTCTCAGTCTGACATTTCTTATTCATAATCAATGATTATATCAATTTGGAGTCAGCTTCTTCTGTCTTGTATTACATAACTTTTATGATCAGTCTGTTATCAGCCCTGTAAAGTATTATTACACTGTCAGCTTTGACATGCTACAAACCACCCCCCAGTTTCCCAGGTAGTCACCAAGGGTTTTGGATAGGACCAGACATTTTTTGTGTCCTGAAAACATGTTCTGCACTCTTCTACATACAATGATCTCCGTGATCTTACCTGAACGTTTCATTTTCCTGTCAAATATGCCCTCAGGATACCATCATGGTAGATGATGCTTAGATTTATGCTTTAGCACAAAACCTTCATCAATTTCAGCCTTTTACAGAACACTACTTCTGAGGATTTTCCACTTCAGCCTATACGTATGCCCCTTCAGACCAAAGACTAGTAATTTGATGTCTTGACAGCGTCTCAAAGGAGAACTTTCAGTTGAATGACATCTTCATTGTTCTCTGCAATATTATGTTCACTCGAAGCTCTCTCTTTCTCCCCGCCTCAGGACAAACTCCCGCATGTCCAAACCACCGCCAGACCACAGGCCACCCAGCATGGTCAGCGAGACCTCCACAGCTGTGACCACATCCACAGTGGACGCCACCTCAGGGTCTAAGGTGAGCTGACCTTTAGGGGCAAAGGTAACATGAGCTCAGAGTTAATGTTGGTATTATGATCCTCTGAATCAGAACCTCCCAGGTGGTATAATTTGACTGCAATTCCCCTGCAATGCCTTATCTGGATTTATACAGCAGGCATCTTTGATTAGACACTCAATCAATTCTATGTAGGTTTTTGTCCAATGGAATGCAGAGAATTTGTTTATTCTTCTCTTGCATTGTACCTCTTATTTTGATTAATGGCCTTAGGCCTTAATAGGTTAGTGATTTTTTTTCTTCTTCTTAGCACCTCCAATACTGATTGAATTTCTGCTGCAGTTTTGCAGGTTGTGGCCACACGCAGCACGCAGCGGCGTTGCATTGGTTGACTGTAAAACTGTTTATGCAGTTTGTGCCGTGCTGCAGAGACTGGAGGAAGTGTACTGCAGAGTGATTACATTCTCACTGATACAAGCAGGCACTGAGGGGAGATATGTGTTTGGCACAAAAGATGTCCAACAAAAACACCCTCAAGCCACTTAATAATAGCTATTCTACTCAGCGAGATGATATCACAAATAATTGTACGGGGTATTTCGCCTCATTAATTTCAGAAACAGTTGTCAGGCTTTTTATAGTTTGTACTGAGTGTGCCTGTTTGTGTGTGTGTGTGTGCGGAGGGGGGGCGGGGGGTGTAGGCATATGCACAGAATGATTAATAATGATGACAAATTGTCTTGAAAATCCTATGTCAGTAATCGACTAATCACTCAATCACGCAATCAGTTTGACGCAAAGTAGTTCTTATGACATTTTAGTTGTTCTGCTCCAGGTCAGCGTTTTTCTACACGCTAAATTCTCATCTGTGGCCCAGGGTGATCCCCCTGCTCCGGCGTTGTGGGGGGTGTATATCTGACACCAACCCCATCTGGAGGGTGATTCAGTGGGCCTGGGAAGCCGCTGGCACTGGGTCCATACCAGCCCAGGCTGGCGCCCTGTACCCTCATGTCGCTGCCCACTGGCATTGGCCACAGCCGGGATGCCATCTCCTACGCACGTTTCCGGTGTTGACACCTGGCTGTGTGAATATGCAGCTTTGGCAGGAGGCGGAGGATGGGTTGTCAGCGTAGGAGGACGTCTGAGGACTGCCGGGGACTGGCGGATCAGTGTCAGTGTAGTATGAGATTTGACAGGCGGATCAATCAATCCTTGAGCTTCAGATAGATCCACCCTATCAACACCCACCTCCATGCCGTGGTCCGTACACACTTCACTGAACATTAAAGCATTGTTCTGTGCTCACTGTTTGTCACATTCCACCAAGTTTCATGAGTCAGTAATTATGTCTCTAGAGATTTGTCTTTTGTCTATACGCTTTGCTGTTTGGTGTAGCGTCTATAAACACCTACACTTGTGTGGTTTGTCACTCACATGATCACTGTAAAGAGCCCTCATTTGCCTTGAACCTGTTTCAGGCCATGTTGAATCAAGTAACGACACTCTATCTGCCTTATGCTGGTCTGTATGAAAGATTATCCGCGCTGTGAAATGGATACCTAATGTATATGTTAACCCGATGTGTATATCTATTTATAAACATACAACATATATTCCATTTGCAGTGGAAGGTTCTGTGAGCCATTTATAGGAGCTGGTTACCATACATTGACGTTATTTTGCAGGTGCTGAGTCAGAGAATGAAATATTATTTCTGATGTCTTCTTTGCTGTAGATGACCACAGAGCATGCAGTTAGCTAATGTTAATGTCATTGTCAGCTCATGTTTATCTCATCTTTAGCTCATCTTTGTTGGCCTTGTGTGTAGGGCAACATTTCAAGTGTTCTCGCCTTGCTTTCACGCTTGGTGTTTTCTGTCCCCAGAGAGCTTTTAAAGTATGGCGTGGTCAGCAGGAGAGTGACACACACACACACACACACACACACTCACTCACACATACACACAGTTTAATGGGCCCGGTTCAGAGGCAAGCAGGCAGTAGCAGATGTAAATGTCTCTGAGCTGATACTCAATTTTGCTCAGCTGAGCGTTCAGCTGAACACTTCTCGGGAATGGGGGTGGGAGAGTGACCGAGTGGGCCCAGGAGAAAGTGTCGCTTTGAGCCTCGTGAAACCCACCTGGAGTGTGCGATTACGTTGCTTATACCTCTCATAGTCTCTAAGGTACCTGACTTGTGGTGGTAGCATTTTATGAGGAATCAAAGTGCTGTTGGGGAGTGGGGGCCAGAAGATGTCAGCATCGTAAGAACATATAACCCTTCTAACTTGATATCTGTGAAACATAAAACCTCTCCCGAAGTACCTTGCCAGTCCTAATGAACTCATTGAAATTCCAGAGGTGCGTTATTGCAGAAACATCCACATGTTGTGGGTGTAGGTGAGAGTTGGGAGGATTGATGAGTGATGGAGTGTGTGAGATGAGATTTATATATTTATTTATTATGCGTTGTTCACCCTTGCGCCGTCTTTGTGTTCTGACGGAGAGCAGATGGTGTGGAGCTGTTTATGAGCAGATGAATGGGCTGCTTTATCTCCTTTCCTGTTTGCCTCAGGTCCCCAAGAACGGTGGGAAGGTGCACAGCTTTGGGAAGAGGGAGCAGGCCATCAAGAGGAACCCCAACATGCCGGTGGTGGTGAGGGGATGGCTTTACAAACAGGTGAGGGGAGCTTGGAATATAGAATGAATTGTGTGTGTGTGTGTGTGTGTGTGTGTGTGTGTGTGTGTGTGTGTGTGTGTGTGTGTGTGTGTGTGTGTGTGTGTGTGTGTGTGTGTGTGTGTGTGTGTGCTGTCTAAATGGATATAGTTTATGAGAGATAGCACACGTTTCTGTATGTCTATACTCTGAATGTATGTGCGTGTGTGTGTGTGTGTTCATGTTCATGTATACACATAGGTAGCTATGTCGTCACGGTCTTAATGAACATTGTGAACATCCACTGTGGTTCAATAACAAGTCTCCCGTGTACACAGCAAGACCCGTAGATTCTGTCAACATGATAAACCATCAATGTGTGACCGTGCTTGTTGTTTGTGTTTGTGTTTGTGTGTGTGTGGGCTACACAAATATGCAAGCTAAACACTCACACTTTCTATTATAGCAAGCTTCAGTTGCTTTCTACAGATAAGACTGATTGTAAGTCAAGCCAAACAAGAACTACGTTAGGATGCCACACAGTGTAATCAGTCCATCAGTCCACTTAAAGTGTGTGTGTGTGTGTGTGTGTGTGTGTGTGTGTGTGTGTGTGTGTGTGTGTGTGTGTGTGTGTGTGTGAGCGAGCGATTGCAAGCTTAAGTGTGTGTTTGATTGAGTCTCATGTCATGGCCCAGGAACACGTAATGAATGTTTGGGTAGTGAATGTAGAAATCATGGCTGAACACTAATGAAACCCTAATGAAGGGACCTCGGTTGGGGGAGTGAGAAACCCCAGCTCCGCCGGCAGGCAAAGGAACACACACACACACACACACACACACACACACACATGTGCGTGCGCACGCCTCTTTGGAGCAGGGCAGAGCCGCTGGCTGAACTCAATTCAATTACAGCGGCTGTAATGATATGCATGGAGCCCCACGCTTTCTATGCGCCTGGCTCCTCTCCTCCTCTCCTCCGCTGTAACACCACCGCTCCCCTGCTAATGTGGCTAATTAAAATGCAGTGCAACCTTTTTTGTGCTCTCACCTTCAGGACGGCTCCGGAATGAGGCTGTGGAAGCGCAAGTGGTTCGTGTTGTCTGATTACTGCCTCTTCTATTACAAAGGTGAGTCACGGCAGCAGCCCACCCGCCTCACTGACAATCAATTTGCAGCGGCCGAGCGAGTCGATCCAAGTGGGCGCATTGTCGAGAGATATGGAATCAGTTTCGGCAGGCCCTTTTTGATGCAATTAAGTCGATCCCAGAGCACAACTTTTAATTACCGTAGGAGGCACTCGGCAACCGCACAGCCACTCCCCAAACTATTAAACTTGACGTTTGATTTAAAGTGTGGGATTACTTCAAAGAAAACTTTGGTATTAAGTACCCTCGTGTGCTTTTTTTTCAGATACTTAACCTGCTCCTTATTTTTGTTTTTTTCTGTGGAAAAAAAAAAACATTCTAATGAGATGCGATGCTGATGCTTAACCTCCCGGGAGCTGTAAAAGTGGTAACCTTGCTGAAATCATCCATCAGCGGAGGGCTCATTTACTAAGGGTGTGTGCCCCCGCGCTGCAGCCCCTCCTCTGACTGCTCGCACTCTCACGCCTGCATGCAGTCAGGAAGCGCCGGCTCCCCTATAGGGAGGCTCACCTTGAAAACCCCTTGAATTATTTCTAACCCAATGCGGCCCATAAATTCTGCCTCGCTGCTATTGCTGATTCTACTGCTGCAGCTGCGTAGAGTCATGCGTCAAGCCTCTCTCTATACGTGGAGATTGTCTGCTGCGCTTTCTGAAGCGTGTGATGGCACCTGAGCTCGGAGGGGTCAGGGGTGTGGGAGCCATGCTGGGGGCTGACTGATGCCCTGTGGCTAGGGGACATAAACGTCTTACTTGTGTCCCCCATCCAACAGACAGCCGGGAGGAGACGGTCCTGGGCAGCATCCCCCTCCCCAGCTACGTCATCTCGCCGGTGGAGCCTGACGACCACATCAGCCGCAAGTACGCCTTTAAGGTAAAATGCCCAGACCCCTTCTGTGTTTGATAAGGCAGTAGGCTTCATTGAGAACCCCATGTGTCGAAACACAAGCAGCATAACATTGTGCCATTACACACTACGTTCCTACCTATTTGACATGACCCAGAACATAGGACATCCTCATCTACCGAAAATTCACTGCCTGCTTGCAATCTCTAGCTGTAGTCTGATGTTAATTGGCCAGACCAGTGGCGCACTTTGTGGCTGGAAGGCTATGGCCCTCATTATCTGTGACTCTGTGAGGGGGGTTGGCAGAGGGCACAGCGGTGTGGCCTCTGATGCCCGCTAAAGGCCTGCCGTCACTAGGATGGCGCAGCGGAGGAAGCTTCTGTTCCTGCAGCCAAGACAGAGCTGCCTCCCTGCTTGACAATTAAGCAGCAGCTGTGGATGCAGTTGTCAAAGCACATGGCAGGAGACTCGGATACTTTCTCAAAGCACAGTTTATGTTTGGTGTTTTGCAACATCGGAGTTATTTGAAGTGAAACATCCCTAACAAATGTAAACAAAACATTCCCAGTCTTATCTCTGTTTAGTGCGTTTTGACAGCTGCAGGGTTTATGCCTTCACTCCTCACTTCCAATTAGGGTATAAAGCAGGAAGCTGAACAATGACACAGTATGTGTGTGTCTGACCACAGCAGTAGTGCAACATCACACACTCTGTTGCGCGCACCATAATAAACATCTTTAATTAGTGGCTCACATAATTGGTCATATTTATCACCTTTGTCAGGATTCTCCTTTAAAAGACTCCTTGAGGTGCTCCTTTGTAATATGCCTTTAATTAAGTGTCGATAGCCTGAAGCCTTAGTTTGACCAACTCCCTTGCTTGTCTGATCAATGTGTGAGTGCTCCTGTGTGGATGAGCTCTAATAATTGTGCTGATAATCTGCTGTGATATCTGCTGTAACGGACAGATTGTGTTCTCATATCCTGAGTGTGCCTGTGCCTCGCTCGTGGCCCAGAATGACCTCCCTTCTGTTCGTCGGGCCGCTGTCTGCCTTCTGCTTCTGTGCTCCAGATGCATGGCATATCGTTATCAGTGTTTAAACCAGCCTGTACGCGGGTGGTCTAGTTGCCCTATCCTGTGGTGTGTCTGTGTCTGTGTCTGTGTCTGTGTGTCTGTGTGTCTGTGTGTCTGTCTTCTAACTGCTGAAATGTGTCTCTGTGTGCCACATGGAAAACCATCAACAATAAACATGTATGGGTGGGTTGTGGCAGTGGTCTGACAAGCACACAGACACTCACTCTCTTCTGCTTGGAGTGCCGCAACATGGCAGCGGAGCCTGGACTTCAGTTTCAGTTTGGATGCAGTTGTTGAAATTCCTGAGCATTGCGGTATTTCTCCTGGTTATCCAAGCTACAAAAGCCAGGAAGTTCCACATCTCACATTTTGAGCATATGATCCATGCCAAACATGAAAGTATTTATTTGTCTCACAGCAGTTCCTGTGTTGTAAATATGTCCCAGTGTAGTATTTATGTTCATCTGGACACCACTGATAGTCAGACATGTTTTACTGCGAGGGTTAGAGTAAGACGGTTCTCTGCTTTCTGGCAGTCTGTGACCCAGTAGGACTGATCCTGCTCCATTCCATGTCTGTCAGCGACACATTGTCATCACCAGCGCTAGCCTGTGCTAGTCAGTCTCCCAGGCTGGATCCCCCCACCATCCAACCCATTGCATGCCTTTTCCACACTCTTCTCCAATTTCCCTGGCCCGGCATGGGAACCGCATTATACCAGGCACTTTGCGTGTGGCTCAGTGGAGCGGAACCATTCACATTTACAGACCTTTCTTGAGTTTATTTGGTCCAGCCGTGAATCGTGATTTTTTTTTTTAAACTCCCTTAACAGGGAATTTGAATCACTGGGAGTGAGAGGTTAAGTCATTTGACGACGCTCTGTGCCCCGCAGGGTAATCAATTTCAACTTAACCTTTTGGAATTAGACAACAACAAACCTTCCTGCGCCTGGCAGCCCTCCTGCTTCAGTCAGGGTGTGCCAGTCAGGGTTCGAGGGAAGGACCCCTTTGCTCCTGATGTATTGATGGACGAGGCACACACACCACCTCTCTCCCTTCCTCAGTGCCAGCCAATGCCCCAATGCCCCTTGAGAGCCACGAGCTGCAGTGCTTGAGGAATGTGGGTGGGGATGCCCGCAGGCTGGTCATATGTGGCTCTGTTTTATTCCCTTTGTACCAGCGTGCCTCCCCCCCTGGGGCACAGTGTGCAGTGAGGACTCGTTCCCTCCCCTGCTGCCCACCCCTCGTCAGCAGCCCCCTCTGCAGCGCACGCTGACTTTATAGCATGGAGTTACTATGACAATAGCGCCTGCAGGTGGATTAATTATACATGGGCTGTAGAGAGCGCAGCGCCTATTCTCTGATGTCTCTCTTTCTGCTCGAGCCCTGGAGTGGTGTGCGTGCCGGTGCCGGTGCCGAGTGAGGGGTGATCCAGCTAAGTACTCCTGTGGTAATTAGCTAACATGTATTACAGAGGCCTCGCATCACCTTTGGTCCTCCACAAGGTATACTCTTTAATGTCGATGGATATTTAATGGGAGCGGTGAGGTAGCTGTGAATGTACAGTTCGCGATGGTGCTGCTTCGTCTGGCTTCTTTTGGGATTACTGCCTTTTTGCCAAGGATCAAACGCACGTTGTTTGTCTTGGACGTTGGAGAGTCTTGTGAACTTTTTTTGTGCGTTAGACATCTGTTTTAGGTTTAAGACTAGGGAAGTGCTGTCAGTGGATACCAGAAACAGATTCCCCTTTTCTGTCTGTTCAAAGAGATGGGTTACTGGGCGGAAAGAGATGACTACGGTCACCATATGTGACCTCTTTTCTGCCTCGTACTGATATAAAAACTCATATTGGACACTTGAACAGTATTCAATAGTGAAATTAATCATTGACTGTAAGTCATTGACTAATACACCATGAATGACCGCACCACTGATTGTGGTTCAGCTCGATAACATTTTAGAACCGTACATTGCATTTCCTAAGTACATATAAATAGAATTTGCTACATGCTAAATTTAAAAGTAGCCAATAAACTTCACATATTTGAAGTTTGTAAATATTACATAATGATTTAAAGACAAAACCATCTCAGAGGATAAGTGGAAACATGTGATGGCTGATTTGTTTGGGATTGGGTAAATAGCTTACTGATAGATTACTGTCAGGACATAAGGACAGTTTTAGCAAATATGACAAAAAGTTATTTTCATCAGGGTTCCCTACTTTAGGTTCAAGTGGTTCTCAATATATTGAAATGCATCAGTGTCGCCCCCTATGGACATGTCTGGGAAATGCAGGACATTGACCCTTGACCAGCCCTTGGCACCCTTACTCTTTCCCCTTGTGCCACCTCGTGTGTAGTGTTGTGTTCTGGTGTGGTGTGGTGTGCTGTTCTGGTCCTGTTTCATCCCTGCTTCCTGCCAGCGTGCTCTTTGTAGTACTAACGGTGTAACAGTCCCTCTTTTTTACACCCCACAGAGTTGGTCACAAACTACCTGCAACCCCAACAGGGGCAAAATAACTGTTTGGTTTACTCTCCTATAAAACATCTTTTGAATTTTTTCGCCAATGACACCTCCTCTTCTTTTGTTCAACTCAACTCACTGTGTTTCTCTCGTTCCCTATTGGTGGATTGCTTCCCCCCCCCCCCTCCCGTTGGGACCCGGTGGGGGCACTTTTGGGAGCGCGCCCGTTCCTCCTGGAGGCCTCTCCTGAGACACTCAGGCGCCCTCTTGCATGAATAGGTATTTGATTTCACTTCATTCTCATCCCGGGACCATCACCATCACCCTCCACCTGCCCCACACCCCACCCACCAGACCGGGGTGGAGGGGATGCACATATTAGATATGTGCATCGTCAGGTTCACCCCATATGCATGCCGTGTTTTACCTGAAGAATGGGCAAATACCAGTGTTGCTTTATTTAAACCACCTAATGAGATGTCCAAGGCTGAGGCCCTCACTGAAGCCAACTAATTGTGCTGAATCGCTGAATTGACATTCCCCTTAAGGTTTTGGCCAAAAAACGTTATGCTAATGTCCTGCTGCACTGGTATTTTCCTGTTCCTTGCCAGTCAGCATCACTGTGTGGTGTCATCGCTGGGGCTAGCATGCTAGCGTCGGCTAGTAGCCTCTCCTGTTGACTCTCCACCCTGCTCTCTGCACCACATTCCCACACACCTCTCCAGTTTCATGGGCCTTCCACAGGGATCATCACTGTCATCATCATGTCACTGACCTGGCTATGAACTTAGCCTGGGGTCCAGGAACTACAGCTTGTTCCTTGTATGTACTGTATATAAAAGTGAGAGATGTGTCTTTCTTGTGGTTGCTGCACATTTTCATTCCCAGCTCCAGCTGTTACCTTTGGTCGGAGTGTATTGTACTGTACTGTGTATTTTCCTGTTGAAGCTTATTTTGGCATTGTATTTTTTACAGCTTTGAAATACTGGACACAAATCACAGATAGCCCGCCAACACCCTGAAAGCCATTGAAAGCCAACTTTAGCTCTATTCCTCTATTCCACTCATGAGGACAATGAAATCATCCAGAACCGTCCAATGAAAGCCCCATACAAGCAAAGCCTAATCTTATCTCCCTCGAAAGTGGACCCTGCAAAGAAAGTCACGGTGAAAAGAGGTCTGAGAAGTAGGGAGTGTTCGGAATGTTGCTATTGTTCGTTCCCGTTAGTTCCACACTTCATTTTTCACCCATGTCACACTATTTGAGATGTTAACTATTTGCGCACAGTCTGTATAATCTGTATATTTTGAGAGAGAGAAAATATCGATAGTTTCTATACATTGCAGCAGTGATGGTGCCTCAGCCTCAAAGCTGACTACAAGGTTCTGCCAGACTGAGAAATAGAAAATGAATGGCAGTTCCTGATTTCATGAATTCAATTGCTGTTATTGCTGTGGTTTCAGAGGCATTACCTGTGGGTGCCACTGGCACAGGCAGTTGCACAAGCATCATTAAATTGTGCATACTTCCGTAATAGGTTTTTAGAGATGGCTTTATGATGCAGTAGATAATTTCGTCTAATTGAATATCCCTAGAAGTTGTTTCAGTTACATTGAAGAGCATTTAGAGAGGTCTCACTGCTCTAGAGTATAATTTGTGGGAGAGACCAGGCATTTGCAGGGTTGTGTGATTAGTTGCTTTTTAATACATGAGTGGCTATAAATTGTTGTATTATATTTCAGAGGGAAGAAAGGATGTGTGTTTGTGTGTTGGTGTGTGTGTGGCGTGTGTTTGTGTGTGTGTGTGCATATGCGTGTATGTGTGTGTATGCGTGTGTGTGTGTGTGTGTGTCTGTCTGTGTGTGTGTGTGTGTGTGTGTGTGTGTGTGTCTGTCTGTGTGTGTGTGTGTGTGTGTGTGTGTGTGTGTGTGTGTATATGCGTGTATGCGTGTGTGCATGTGTGCGTGTGTGTGTGTGTGTGTGCATGCATGAGTGTGTCTCTGTGTGTGTGCAAGCGTGCGTGCGTGCTTGTGTGTGTGTGTGTGTGTGTGTGTGTGTGTGTGCATGCGTGTGTCTGTGTGTGTGCATGCGTGTGTCTCTGTGTGTGCATGCGTGTGTCTCTGTGTGTGTGTGTGTGTGTGTGTGTGTGTGTGTGTGTGTGTGTGTGTGTGTGTGTGTGCGGGTGCGTGCTTGTGTGTGTGTGCGTGTGTCTGTGTGTGTGCATGCGTGTGTCTCTGTGTGTGCATGCGTGTGTCTCTGTGTGTGCATGCGTGTGTCTCTGTGTGTGTGTGTCTCTCTGTGTGTGTGTGTGTGTGTGTGTGTGTGTGTGTGTGTATGTATGCGTGCACACTCAGCCACACTGTTACGTTGCATGTCCCTCTCTGCTCCCCCACATGTCTGCTCAGCACATTGTGTGGAGTGAATCAGTCGGGCTCACGCTGGAGCTCCTGTGTCAGATTAACTGGGACTCTCCCTTGTCCAAACAGGCATTGTCATCCCCACATTGGCCCGTATGATCAGCAGACTGAGCAGACACTACCCTGGTCATTTGATCATGATATTTAATGTGTGGGTCTCCTCTAAAGGCACTATATACTTATGCATGCAGTGCCACTCTGAGGCTGTAACTGCGCACACAATCAAACTTAATGGACTGTAGGATTTGAGGTCACCATTGTTTGATAGAGTAGAGCTGAAGAATGAGTAACAGTATGCCGTAATGGCTGTGGGTGGGTGCGGAGGTGTGGTGGGGTGGGGCTCTTGCCCATAACGGGTCTCAATCCTGTGAGTGTAATCGTGAGGCCAGGGGCGGGAGAGGGGCTGGGCCGGGCCGGGCCGGGGCAGTGGGACAGGCCCAGTAGAGTATAATGGCCTTGGGTGGGACTGTGTAAAGTTGCTGAGCTGGGCTGTGATTAGACCGCCGGTTGTCAGTGGCAGCCGTGCCCCCCGCCAGGAGGGGGGCAAGGTTAGCCCCCGGAGCTGCGGGTTTGGCAGGGCAGCAGATTTAGGGGGAGCAGACAGGGTGGGATGAGTGCCTCGTGGAGGAGCACCGCCGAGCACGCCTGGTCTTAGGGGGCTGAAGGTACTCGGGTAAGGCGCTCAGAGTTAGCGCGTTGGTGTTCTGTGTTTGAGTGTGTGGGGTGGGGTGGGGTGGGCTGTTTGCTGGTTCTGTCGCAATCGTGGGTTTTTAAAAAATGATGTAATTTGTTTCCCAGAGGGATTTTGTATTGGCTAACACCCTTGCAATCATTTTCTTGCAGGATGTGTGTGTGTTTGATTAAAAAAGTTATTTGCCTTTCTGCGTTTATAAATCATCTCAGGGGGTGAGCTCACATCTGAGTCTGATAAGGGATAACCTGTTTTATTATCGCCACAACTGTAATACATATGATATTGATTTTCTGTGTGACATTGAAGATGATACGAGGATGCAGGATCCTCTCCTTGTGAAGGCTACCACTCTAAGCACTCTCTTCAAATGTCTCTCTCGTGGGAATGCACCGGGCTTTGACACCTCCTCCAGCTAGTTTCCATTTAGCATCATTTGCATGGATCCTTTTCAGCGCTGATAAATGGACTTTCCTTTTGGAGGTGCTAATTGCTTTTTTTCGTGCAATTAGTGCGGCGCGTTCGGCAGGCAGTCTTGTTTAACGCATGGCAGCATCTAACTCCTCTCTAAAGGTGCCGGACCGGCTGGGAAGACGCCAACTTCTAGCACCTGAGCTGCTCACTGGCCTCACACACTATGTCCCCTCCGCTCTCTGTCCCTCTCCCTCTCACTCTCTCTCACTCTCTCTCTCTCTCTCTCTCTCATACACACACGCACACACACACACACACACACACACACACATTTACACTCACATAAACACACACACACACACACACACACACACACACACATATTTACACACGCTCACTCTTGACTCACTCTGTCTCCACAGGCCACCCATACTGGGATGCGCTCGTACATTTACAATAAGAACTCTGTGATTGGCTCGCAGGCCGAGCACGGTGGCATGCGCACATACTACTTCAGTGCCGACACGCAGGAGGACATGAACGGCTGGATCCGGGCCATGAACCAGGCGGCCCTCATGCAGAGCCACGGCGTCAAGAGGTGAGCCCTCACACACACACACACACACACACACACACACACACACACACACGTTTACATACTGTATACGCACACTCAGACACATACACATGCAGAATGATATAGATTTACAGTATATGATACTGCACATACGTAAACACACACTACGTGCTCACCCACACACATCACAGGGGGCTATTTAGGGTTAAAGCTTAGCTATGGACTGAAGTGAGAACATGAGAGAAGTAAAGTAAACATGACAATATGAGTTTGAGATCTGAGCCAAGAACTATAGACACAGGAATGCAGAAAAGTCAAACACTAGGATGAAATCAGTGTAATGTAGTGTAGAGTGTGTAGCAGGGGGGCAGGGACTGAGCGCTTCAGGGGGCCCGGTCCAGTACTGGAGGGGACCAGGACCATGCCAGGTAGTACAGTGTTTCTTTTATTCAGACTGTTCAAGTGGGGGTCCACTGTCTCTGTGCACTGTGACACTGTGAAAACACAGGTGTGTGCATATGCACTCTGTTCATATAACTCATATGCACTCTGTTCTATAACTCTCCACTCTAACGGTGGAGTCCTCCGCATCTCTTCACACAAAGTCCCCTCACTGGTTCATCTAAAGCCTCAGTGGCAGCACTCTCCAAATCCAGAGCAGATAGCTCTGTTGCATTTAAACTGGAGGCGAAAAGGGTGTGTGTGTGTGTGTGTGTGTGTGTGTGTGTGTTGATGCGATTCACATTTGTTCTATTTTGCCTCATGAGACTCAGCGTGTCATTAGTTTGCTGTCTTCTGATGTTTTCTCAGTGACTCAGGGGAGGAAGGTGCACAATATATCAGGCATACCATTGTGTTTGTGTCATACAGTACATCAGTTTAACTCATATCTCCCAGTATGGTTTTGACTGGAGTTACAGCTATGTAGTCTGCAAAATGGCAGCTTACTATGACTGTCTATGGTGTGTGGTTTTTACATGTGGGTGTCTTTCTATGACAGAGTATGGGTGTGTCTGAATTTATACTCCTATGTACAGTTTGCTGTGTGTGTGTGTGTGTGTGTGTGAATATATGCGTCTTTTGGATGTAAATATGTACATTGTCCTGTGAGGAAGCTTCGTGCTCCAGGCTCCTTGTGTGAGTGTTAATGTGGCTGGCTGCAGTTGCTCTCTTTGCAGCTCTCTGGGAGTGCGATCACTGCGGCAGCCTTGCCTGCTCCCTGAGCCAGCTGAGTTTGGGCCAAATCCCTCCAACCTCCCCATCCCCCCACCCCTCCGGTGTAGCTCCGGGGCTGAGGCAGAGGCACAGCCAGTGGGCAGAGCCTCCACTAAACTCCTCTCTGATCTCCTCTTCCAGGCCTATCAGCATCACATCACTACACCTCAAAGAGGAGAGCGTTAGCCAGTCCGCAGCTAGATTAGTGCCTGGACGGAGCTAAGAAGCACACATTTGTGACTAATGTTTCTTGTGATGCGAGCTGAAGCGCGGATAAGTGTTATAAATAGGCTGATGCTAGACTCTGTGATTGGTCAGGTGCACTCGTCTTCCAAATTGGTCAGCCACAGTGAGGATGGATGTAAACTGTAGCCTGCAGAACCGTGGTGTACATTATTCTGACCAAGTACAGCTTTTGGGTTCTCTCGTTCAGCTCTGGACTAATGCTTATGCCTTACCGCCATCTTGTGGCCTATTGCATACCTTGCAGTCATCTTAGTAGGAAAGTCTTGTAGGGATTTTCAGCGTTGTAGACCGTGGGTTCCATTCAAATATGTTTTTATATTTTTGTGTTATGTTTGTTTAGTGTTGCCAACAGTGAAAGCAGTCCAACTTCTGAAGCACTTGGTCAGCATCCTGTGTAATATCCACACTAGCAATTCTATTTGGTTTGAGTGCAAATGAGAGGTTCCTATATAA
Organism: Clupea harengus; assembly: GCF_900700415.2. Taxonomy (NCBI): domain Eukaryota; kingdom Metazoa; phylum Chordata; class Actinopteri; order Clupeiformes; family Clupeidae; genus Clupea; species Clupea harengus. The sequence continues at coordinate 23,679,731 of NC_045157.1, forward strand.
ATAAGAGATTCCTATGGAGTGCTGTTCTCAGCTATCTGTTTTCCCTCCTGTTCTGGAAGCCATCAGGAGTGTAACAATATTTGGAAAGGCCCATAAAATCCGCACTGTGAGCAGGCTGGATTTTTATGATGACGCACTTCCACCCTGTCTGCTGAAAATGAGTTTGTTCATATTTTGTGTACAAACCATAACTGCATATTTATTGCAGGATCTTTTTTCCTTCTTTTTTAATCGTGCCTGTGTGACAGTTGATTCATCTGTGCAAACACCTGACGTGTCAGGTTTCGGAGGCGAATACTCCGGTGATTTATGGAAATGGCTGTATTGCTGGACTGAAAAAGTCACACAAAAAATGATGAGTCTGATGAATTGCACAAGGCAAAGTCTGGGGCCCATTAATTAACCCGACTGCGGGGGTAAATGATGTGTCCAACCAGCTGAGCTCACACTCTCACGGATGGAGGGGCTACTTCTGGCTCTTTGTCTTAGAGACAAAATGGCTGTCACAAGAGAAACTTCATTTGCCTTTTTCTCTAATTTTTTTTTTTGGTGTTTTTTTTTTTGGAAGCGTTCCCCTCCATGGCTTCTCCCTTGGAGACGAGAATGAAAATGTATGAGTGTGCATTTGAGTGACCGCTTCCCCTGTGGGCCTTGTGCTTCCAGTAATGGCAAAAGAAAATGCATTTAATGAGCCTGTCCATTTTCTACCCGTCCCTCTCCAGGCCATCACTCAAGTGGGGAAATTGCCCTCCAAAATGCTTCAGGTTTAATGGCATAGTTCCAGCAGCTTCATATCTGGAGCTGGATGGTCCTCATTTCATCGCCTGTTTCAATAGATCAAGCCTGTGCCCTCCCTCTGTATGCTGTTTCACAGGGAAGGTGACAAGGTTTTTTTTTTTCTTTGACTGAGGGGAGATTAGTTAAGACACGGGTGTCTGCCTCCATTTGAGCGCTCCACTGAGGGGTGAGACGGAGCGGCGGGTGAGGATGGGGTGACGGGGGCCAGTAGAGGAGCTGACGGATGAGAGAGGGAGGGTGACTCACCCGCCGTTTAAACAAAGTTTTGACAGATAAGCCACAGGTCCGTGTCCCAGTGGACGAGCCGAGAGTGATTTTTATTGTTCACGGTCATCATTTTTCTTCTTCCTCCTCCTTTTTGTTTTATTTTGCCGTCCCCGCAGAGAGATTGAGAGGCCAGAGAAGCTGGAGCAACAGGCAGTCCCGCAGACCAATCACGTCAACAACTGCAGCAAGAGCTCCTCCCAGCCCGAGAGCCTCTACCAACCGGAGCGGGGCGAGGGGCAGAGCAAGGACATAGATAGAGCGGAGGCGCTGGCCAGGGTGGGGATGGAGGTGGAGGTGGACGGGCTCTCGCCGGAGTCGGTGGCCCCCTCGCGGCCCTCCTCCACCCTGCCATCCACCCATCGCAACGGCCTCCCCTCTGGCCCCGGGGCCCTGCCCCTAGAGCAGAACGGGAACGTGGTGTATAAGAGGGGCCTGGTGCAGCGCGCCGACACCGAAAAGCAGGTTCAGAGGAAGACGGCCCTGGCCCAGGTGGAGCACTGGGTCAAAGTGCAGAAAGGAGACTCGAAGAGGTTAGTGTGACAACCGTCCTAGACTGCTCTGTGTCTGATGGTTTATCTAATCCCAGCAATTTAGTGTCCCACATACCCCACAAACTGCCAGATCCTCCCGAAAAGTGGAGAAAAGTTGTGTTTCCCTAGAGATTAAAAGATAACGTCACCCTTGTAATTACCTTTGTGTGTAATTCTGTTGCAGCCGTCATGCACTTTTTTGTCGTGAGAGAGTTGCACAGACTCTGAGAACATTACAGAGGTAAAAAGAATCTACTGTGTAGTAGTGCCCTCTGTTGGTTTCAAGTGGTAGTGCATCAGATCAGTCTTATTGGCCACAGTAAGACTTGCAGAAATACTGTAGGCTTGGTATGAGATACCAGTGATTTCATATATGCAGTTATAGACATTCCTGTAGTAGTGACTTTTATTCTTAACTAATAACAATAATACATAATTCTAACAGCGTGTGGTTATATAGAGTGTTATTGTGTGGTTTAGCAGCTGCTGGATGAAAGGCTTCTTCTGTCCCTCAGCCATCCCTCCACTGATTACAGCCTCCCCCGCCGGACGCCGCCTCTGCAGCCCAAGGTCAGCGTGGTGGAGGCTTACCAGTCGTTGCCAAAGACCCTCCGCCACCCTTCATCTGGGGGCTCCCCGCCGGCGCCCCGCAACATGCCCAGCGACTACAAGTACGCCCAGGACCGGCTGAGCCACTTCCGCATGACCACGGACGAGCGCGTGGCCAACCGCGATGGCATGGTGTGGCAGCTGTACGAGTGGCAGCAGCGGCAGCAGTACCGTCACGGCAGCCCCACGGCGCCCATCTACGCCGGGCCCGACTACCTGGACGCAGCCGGCACCTCCTTCCGCGTCACGCTGGAGGTGCCCCGCTCCATCTCCGTGCCCCCGTCGCCCTGCGACCTGCCCCCGCCTGCGCCACCGTCCAAGCCGCTGTCGCCGCCGCGGAGGCCCCACACGCCCAGCGACAGGGTGACTGTGCGACCGCTGAACGAGGTGCCCCTCGCCGACCACCCGTTTGTCTGCTCCCCCCGACGCGCATACTCACAGCTCTCGAAGGTACTAAACACTGTTACTCACACACACACGTGAAGACATTGAAAAAAGACATTGGCTGAGAACAGGCCTAGACTGAAGCTTGTCTTTGGGTGTTGTGGAAGTGCAGGGCAGTCCCGTAGAGTCAGGGCCCGTGGGAAGCCAGGCCTGAGAAGTAGCCACCCCGGAGTTTCCCTCCTATCTGCCCTTTGATCCACATAATGAGCTGTGACTGATTCACACAGTCCCCACCCAAAGTCCGTCCCCCCAGGTGCCATGAGAATATGAGAGAGAGAGAGAGAGAGGGAGGGAGAGAGAGAGAGAGGGAGAGAGAGAGAGAGGGAGAGAGGGAGGGAGAGTGTGTGAGCAAGACAGAGAGGGTGTGTGTGAGAGAGAGGCAGAGGCAAAGTGTGTACGTGAGTGACAGAGAGAGGGCGAGAGAGAGAGAGGGGAAAGGTCTTTGTGTGTCATGTCTTCTAGGGCGTGTGTGTGTGTGTGTGTGTGTGTGTGTGTGTGTGGTGGGATAGAGCTGGTGCTTGATGCACCACTTGTCTCCCCGCCACACCCCCCACATGATGCCCACTTCACAGCCCTGCACCACACACACTCCTCACACAGAGCTCACACAGAGCTCACACACACCCAACATCCATTGCACACACAACGCTCGACTCGTGCGAGTAAACAAAGTGCCATGTTTGCTCAGTGTCCGCGTAAGTCATAGGTTGCACAAAGTCACTAATTATGTAGAGAGTGTAATTAAGAGAGTGTATCAGTAAAAATGAATAGGATCATCGTAACCCAGGACAGAAACGAAAAAAGAACATCACATCGTAACGTGCAACATCATAGCGTACAAGACCGAGTTCTGAAACGATGGTGTTTGAAGAGCCTAAATTTAGTCGAGGGATGAACCCTGGGTTGCTTGGCATCCAACAGCTGTGGTTAAGTGGCGATGGATCTGGCGACGGCGCATATTTTACAGTTGTGCTCAGTGGACCTCAATGGATACCTCTTTGAAAAAGCTGTGTTATTAGTGGCTGATAAGGCTCGCCAACGGCGTCTTTGCACCCTCTGCACAGCCCTATCTCAAACATCAGCAGCGGTCGCTTTCTTCTGATCTCACATTTAAATAAAAAACCTATTATGCAGCAAAAAAAATAGAGCCATGGGAATCCTCACGCAAACTCACAGTGCGGGGGGCCCCTCCCCTCCTCGCTCGTAGCAAACAAATGTTATTTTAAGAAAGCAGGTTGGTGTTAATTTATGTGGAGTTAATTAAATCTCTTGTCGTTTGTGTCCTGTTTGAGGCGCGGTGATGGGCCACGGCTGTGAGATTTTGTGCGTTAAGCAAAAATGTCAAGTCTTTTGCAAGGGCCTGTGGCAGTTGAGATGAGGCATACACCTTCTTTTTCAAGAAATAAATAGAAAACCAGTGGTGTGAAAATGTGCAGTGCCAAGCACAAGTTTTAGGAGGACGTAAACTTCCCAACTGACTTCTGGATGACATGGGAATGAACTTAAGAATATGAAAGCTAATATGGCTGACTGTACAGAATTATTGTTTGTTTACAGTAAGGATTGCTTTCTCTGCAGATAAAAGGAATTGATTTTTCTGTTGTTTACTGGTGTGGGTGTGTGTGTGTGTGTGTGTGTGTGTGTGTGTGTGTGTCTGTGTGTGTGTGTGCGTTTGCGTGTGTGTGTACGTTTGCGTGTGTGTGTTTTCCACACCCACACATAGACTTCGCAGATAGAGAGACGATCAGTGCCAACCATGGGCTACATCACCCATACAGTCAGCGCCCCAAGCTTGCATGGGAAAACGGTAAGAGCTTGGCCACTTCACACAATGTTTCTTTTTTTCTCCTTGACTGGACTGAAACAAGTATCCCTGTAGAGATGCAGAAACATATACACTTGGATGGTGTTTCTATGTTTACATGGAAGACAGCAATTTGTGTGCAAGGAGGTGTGAACGTACATGTCTGTGGTATCAGAGGATAAGCTAATGAATGGGATAGTGAGTGGTTCTCGAGGTTCTAGTGGATGACTGTGTGGTGTGAACAAGTGATGAAAATGAAAATGGCTTGTATGCCTGTGATCGGTGTGAATGTAAGCCAAGCTCCTGGTCGGCCGAGAGCGGTCGGGCGTACTCCCCTCATGCCCACCACGGCGCCTCCCGGGGTGGCCTGAAGCACTGAAGCGCTGTCTCTGCCCCCCTCTCTCCCTGCCGCTCAGCAGCCGGAGGAGCTCACCCTGCTTCTCATCCAGCTCAGGAGGCACCAGGCCAAGATGGCCGGCGTGCGCAGCCACACACTTGCGCACCTCCGCCACCACCAGCACAACGGCCTCTTTGGCCACAGCCTGCAGGTCAGGCCTAGCCTTAGCCTACCACCCAACTCCCCAAAGCCTGTGATTGTTCGTTTTTTTTTACTCCACCCCCTTTCCCCTCCCAACCTGCTTTGTGGCCAGGATGCCTCCATTCGTCATCCCCTGATGACGTGTTTTGTTTTTTCATTAGTTCTTCTTTTGGTATTTTTCTTTTTGTGTTTCGTTTTTGTGGTGATGGTTTGGATGCTACTCGTTAGCATGGAGCTTGTCACGTAGAGATGGTTGTATTAGATCTCTAAAATGCAAATGCAGCCTGTAGTACCGCCATTTTGTGCCGTGTCCTAGAACATGCCTTGCACTTCCGTGTTTCTTTCCCCCTTCGTTTGCACCTCTTAAATTCTTTGGAATTGGTTTTGAGTGTTTGCCCCCCACCCCCACCCCCACCCCCTTACCCCAAATTCTTGCCCGACACAAACAACCTGAATATTTCGAGCATGTCGCTTGTTGAGTTCCACCGTGCCTGCAGTCTCAATGACGTGTGAGGAGGGTGTAAGTATTTGAAGAATCCTGTTTCACTTCAAGTCTTGACGATAAAGGCCACGGTTTGTGGACGTCTTTCGCCTTCATGGAGTTCATCTCTAAAACACAGAGTGGAGATTTCTCCCCAGGTGAAGTGCAGGCCAGAAGTGAATGGCTTGCTACTGTAAACACACTGATGCTTTGTGACAAACATAATGCTGGAGCCTGCAAACTGAAGAGGGAAGCAGGCTTGAAAGCTGCGTTGGTTCTTCAGATGCCACACAGAGAGATCATACCAGGGCTGTGTTAATGTATTGTAATGTTTTAAATACCCTGTATTTATGGCCACTCTCTGTGTGGACTTCTGAGAGTTTAACAGTGTCAGTCGGAGTTATATAGCCTCATACCTTTTGCTCCTTTTTCCATGTCTCTCCCTAATTTGGTTTTCATCAGTTTTTGCTTTTAATCCAATCAGTTCTTACAAGATCATTCATGTAATTTTTTTGTTGTTGAATACTTACAGAAATATTACTTTTATTTTCCTCAGTCTGATTTTCCAATCAGTTAGAGATGCAAATTTTCATTCAGCTCATGCAGTCTCTACCAGCATACTTTGCAGCTTCCTGTCATGTGACCTTTCTTTCCGTTCCCCCACCTAAAGGCCGATGATACTTACATGCAGCTGAAGAAGGACCTGGAGTATCTAGACCTGAAGGTGGGCCCGTTGAAGCTAATATTGCTTCCTCCTCCTCTTTTCCCCCCTCTATCCTCCTGCTCTTCTCTACCTTTTTCTCCACCTTCCCCCACACTTCTCCCCAGTGGGCTTCAGCTCCAGCATCCTCTCCCTGCTCTAGCCTATCCTGTAGCCTTAACAAGCCTGGTGTGTGCTAACATCTTCACCCCCTCAGGACTCCTCTGAGACGACAGTATGGATACTCCCGAGTGCTTTGATGGGTTGTGTGTGCACACTTAACTTGAACCTTCGTTCAGCCCCTCCATTACTCCCTTTCCTTCTCCAAAAGCACCAAGTTCAACTTACGTGTGCACACCGGCCAGAACCGATATAGTCGAGATCTAGAATATGCGCTCATGTGTACACCAATGTATTATAATTCTATTCATTTCTACTCTGATGCATGGAGGTAAATGACCTGATTCAGAGGTGCTTGTCAAGCATTTACTGTAGATTACTGTTGGGCTACTGCCTGAAGTCGTCTAACAGTATCTCACAACACTACAGTGCTGCTTGATGGGATTTGAAGTTCAGATGAATTGGAGAGAATTAACTTGCATTTGATTATGGACTACATTTCCCATCAGGAAGTGCCTCACACATATTCTCTTTCTCACCCTCATGTAAAGCCTTTTGCTCAAAACCTGCTCTATGTTTTAACCCAGATCATTGCCTCTAATCCACATTATCTTTTCTCCCAAAAAAATTATTCCTGACATCTGTAAGTGCAAAAGGCCTCTTGTAATTTGTATGAATAGCACCTAATATCCAGTGAGTGACGTGTAATTCATAACACCACTTTCTGTCTTCAAACAGATAAAAAGTATTGAACAACTGATCGTTTTGGTTTGCAATAGCTTTCAAAAGTCCTCTCACGGTTTGGGGTCCAGTCTGAATGTAAGAATGGTGTGCATACAAAGCGTGACCATTCCATGGCTTCACCAGTAGTCTTGTGATGCTGCAAGCCCATGTGCGTTGTTTGTTAGGTGTGCCCATGTCGGCCTCGAGGCATAGCTTGTCATAGGCACTCATTGTGGTGTGGTGCAGTGCAGTGCCTGGTCTGACAGTGTGCTGTTTTAAGCTTATGTGCTTTTCTTTATTTATTTATTTTTTCCCTCAAAGAGGAGCCTGAAGGACTCTCTTATCAATGACTATCAATACTGACAATCTTAATGAATTGAATAAAAGCTACATTGGGTAACATTTGTCTCTATTTGGAGTACAGATACCCAGATGAGGCATATTCTTTGCCCAGGGATTGGTGAAACCATTTGGGAGTGTGCTGATCTGAGTACATAGGAAACATGCCATTAATGTCCTGCTGCTAGCTACTAACCCCTCAAAATTAATTGACCAGCTTGCTGACTTTGAAGTGAACTTGCATAGTTTACCATAGACTCTTCTGACAAGCTGCCATATTTCTTGTGGTTACTGTACTCCCACATGGTTCATCATAAGGACATAATCATGAAAAGTATTGATAACCTGCCAGAGAAAAAGAGTTGCCTTGGCTCTTCCTAAACACACAGATGCTATCCATTCATAAATATGTCATATGGCTCGCAGAGTGGGCTGATTTATTTAGATTTCCCACAATGCATTTTGGTTTTTTGGTTTTCGCTCTTGCCGAATTGTTTATCAGTATGATTTCAGCACGCCTGTCACCAGTGACGCCTTGCTATCTTGTCAACTTGATAGAGGATGCCTGAGTTATGCTTTTACTGTTCCATGTTCAGTTTGTTTTAGTTGGCTGGGTGCGGTTGTGTCTCTTTACTCATTTCTGGCAAACTGTAGCACCATGCAAGTCCTCTCACGTCTTTGGGTCACACAGGTCACTGGGCGTGAAACGCTAAAAGACAGACCAGCACGGCCCGTTAAAATAGCTGAAAGTGACATTGATGTAAGTATGGCAGTCTTGCCCCCACCACTCCCACCCCTCCCCATTTTTTTGTCGATCAAATATCTAGTCTTCACAACATTCCATCCCTCAAACAAGCCCTCCATTTTGTTTTTCTTGAAACTCAAAATGTTATCACCAGAGAAGTGGAAGAAAGAGAGAAATTGTTGGAAAGGGAAGGGATACATAGAGACTGAGAGAAGGGAGAGAAAGCAATGCAGAGTTTCTGTTGTCTGTTTTTTCGCTGGTAAACAGAGGCATTAAAGTAAAATAAACAGACTGGGGTCCTCAGTAGGGAGAGTCTTCCTCTGACGGAGCCGGCGAGAGTATCGACGGGGGCTTTTATTCTGAGCTCTCAATTTAAAGGGAAAAATACATGCAGTGGGATTTTATATTTTGAGCTCTTAAATTTTTCAGTTTGATTTTTGTATTCCAGCCCCCCCCCTCTTTTCATGCAATTGGAGGTAAATAGGATAGAAGCCCTGGCTTTTCATCGTTAACATTGTTCCACTTTAACAATTTATAAGAATTTGCTGATGATTTTTGTCTGGGTGATGAATAATTAATGGCATTAAAACAACAATATACGACAGTAAAATAAAAACAGCTTAATAATTAATTGAACGGAATGATAAATAGTGCAGAGAGAAAACACTTGCTGTGTGAGAAAGCTTGCAAACTAGGCAGTCTGGAAAGAATTCTTATAACTTATTTTCTCTGTGTTTTTCACACTTCCCATCTACAGTAACCTATTTTTTAACATGGTAGATGTTCATTTCTCAGTATGTTACCAGGGCTGGATACTTAGCATAATGTATTATTAGGCATATTATGCATTATTTGTCATTCATGACAGTCATTGCTGTTCCAACCATTCTTCTCCACTCTGTCTTGATCCAGATGCCCAAAGCTCTCTGAGCGTCCGTCAGACAGACTAAACAGGAGGGTTTTTCTTTTCTTTATGCTCTGTAGGTGAAGCTTAGCCGATTATGTGAACAAGACAAGATCCTTCAAGAGCTGGAGATGAGGATTCGCACCCTGAAGGAGGATAAGGTACACCCTTGAGAAATCTGCCATGTTTTTCTTACCCCGACTCCCATGAGGTGGGAAAAACTCTAATCAAAAATCACCATAGGCCAATAGTAGTTTTGCGCACATATTTTAATTGCGTCTCCATATCAGCTTTCTCTAATGCCAATGGTGTTGCATAGAAAGCTGGAACACGACATTTGTCCAAAGCAAAACTAAATGATCCAGTGCACCCATTCATTGACCAGTTGAGCTTTACTCTGTCCTTGAACACGATTAAATGGAGATTAAAGCTGATTACTGAACGCAGCTTGAACAGGCTGCCAAGCCATCGCTGAATGACGCTGGTGGTAAAGCAGTCCAAATGAAATAAAATAAAAACTAAAAGCCCTGAGCCTCATTGGAGAGGGAAGCCTGGAAGAGGACTAAAGGAACTGCAGACCACCCACAGCGCTGACAGAGGAGAATGTCGAATAATGGATTGTCTAAGGTATTGGGTGGAGATGACTCATCAGTACTGTTTAAAGCTTTTCAGGGAGAATTAAACACACATCCTCACACACACACACACACACACACATAGACACAGGGACACACATAGACACAGGGACACAAACACCCACACATACACACACAGTTTTAATGGACCCCTTGCTGGCGTGCGTGTGTGTGTGTGTGTGTGTGTGTGTGTGTGTGTGTGTGTGTGTGTGTGTGTGTGTGTGTGTGTGTGTGTGTGTGTGTGTGTGTGTGTGTGTGTGTGTGTCTCAGGATAAGCTGGAGTCAGTGCTGGATGTGTCCCATCAGCAGATGGAGCAGTACCACGACCAACCCGCTCACGCCGAGAAGATCGCCTACCAGCAGAGGCTGCTGCAGGAGGACGTGGTGCACATCCGCGCAGAGATCTCCCAGCTCTTCACGGTGGGCACACACATATGCATGCACAGACACATACACACACACACACACACACACACACACACTCACGGACACACACACACTCACGGACACACACACACACACACACACACCACACATGCATTCTCACAGTTATGCTGCCTCTGCCTGATAGCTGTCACTCAGAGATGTTAGAGATCGATCAAGCTTAAGACGAAGTTATTTATTTTTGGGAAATGCATTTTAGAGCAGACTAAGTTACTTCAATTATTGAGGGAGAACTGTGTGTGTGCGTGTGTGTGTGTGTGTGCGTGTGTGTGTGCGTGTGTGTGTGCGTGTGTGTGTGCGTGCGTGGTGTGTGCGCGTGTGTGTGTATGTGTTTGGAGCAGGAGATGGAGAACGCCTGGAGTGAGTACAGCAGTCTAGAGGGGGATGTGGACCGGCTCAGGTCAGCGCTGCAGGAGCAGATGAGCCGCTGCTCCATCACCCAGGTCAGCACCACCCAACAGCCCAATACTCACCCCCACATAACCCCATCACCCAGGTCAGCACCACCCAACAGCCCAATACTCACCCCCACATAATAACCCCATCACCCAGGTCAGCACCACCCAACAGCCCAATACTCACGCCCACATAACCCCATAACAGTCAACAGTCCTACCACCCAACAGCCCAATACTCACCCCCACATATCCCCATAACGGTCAACAGTCCTACGTGCCTGGGGTCCCATTATGTAGTCCTGCTGAGTAAGCTCACATCATAATCTTCCACTGAGGCTTTTTAACAGTAACTAAATAAAACCATTATTTTATCAGACTTTATCAGATTTCAATTTATATTGAAATTATTTTACTTACTTTGTGTGGTTTGTGAGAAGCACATGGTGGAAATGGGCAGACAGTGATGACATGGAAACATTAAAGCACTCCCTAAGCTGTGTGTATCCCTGGCTTGTCCCGGAGTTGATGTGGATGTTGTGTGTGCATCTGCGGTTGTGGTTGTGTGTGGTTGTGTGTGGTTGTGTGTGTGTGTGTGTGTGTGTGTGTGTGTGTGTGTGTGTGTGTGTGTGTGTGTGTGTGTGTGTGTGCGCGTGTCCTTTTGCAGCAGGAGAAAGTTCAGTTGAGGAAGGAGCTTTGGCGGATAGAGGACGTAATAGCCGGCTTGAGCTCCAACAAAGCCAACTACGAAATCACTGTTGACTCAATGCAGAACCCAGGTGAGAGAGGGCCTGTGGCTGTGTCTGCATCTGTGTTTGCCAGCTCTTCTGTGCCCTGAAGTACTGACATAAGCACACTACCCCAGCTGGTTTTCAAGTATGTGTGTAGAGTATTCTGTACATCTGTGCAATATGTGCATGAATTTTAGGTAATGTGTGCACTTTTCAGTTACTGTGTGTGTGTTTGTGTGTGTGTGTGTGTGTGTGTGTGTGTGTGTTTGTTCCACAGAGCGTAAACTTGTGCCTTCAGTGTCCTCCTCAGTGCCTTCCCTTTCTGCGAGCCCGTCGGCAGGGCAGCTGAAGTCTCTCCAGCACAGCCCCTCACAGCCTACCCAGCAGCCCCTGCTACAGTCATCAACAGGCCTGCATGCTGCGCACAAACCAAAATGGGTGAGTGATGAACGACATAGCCGCAGTATGTCTGATCACCACAGCCACTGTTTTTTTCCTCACTCAATGGATCAAACAGAGTTGCCAGGTTTCAAGGGGGATCTAAAGGACCCCCTAATTTATTGTGCTAAATTGCGTCACTCTTCCCACTGCTGCTTAATAGCTGGTGCAGTGGGCAGGACGAGTTCATGAGAATACCGGTGCCCAGGACCACAATGTATGCACAACTGAAAGCAGAACAGTTCATGTGGCCAGATTATAATGAAATAAGAGTTTTACAGAGAGCTGTCACTACAGCTAGAAACCTCCCAGGCTGAAATGTCCCATACTGTCAATGATGAGTTCCCCATCTGTTCTTGGACAGGGAGAGGAAGGTGCTCCACCGCGGCCTCCCCTTCCTCAGCTCTACAGCCCTGACCAGAACCCCCCTGAAGTGCCCCCCCTGCCCAAGGAGTCGTCTGTCATCAGGCACACATCCGTCCGAGGCCTCAAGCGCCAATCCGACGAGCGCAAGCGAGACCGGGAGGTCGGCCAGTTCTCCAACGGAGACAAGGTTTGCCACAGTGTCCTGCAGGGAGAGGGTGGATGCACATCCAATCCAGAAATGCTGAGTAGTCTTGGAGCCTCCCATTTTAAGCAGTCTTTTGTTCTGACAAGTTGGTACTGTGAAACAAATTCTCCAATAATAGTAATAGTTAGTCTCTGTGTGTGCAAAAAAAGATGATCACAGGTGGGTTAAGTAGTCTGTTTTTTCTGAAGCTATGTATATGTTGGAGTGTTCACTTTGGGTCAGGCAGTCCCTGTCTAGAAGTATACCCAGTCATGTGAAAAAGGAGTGCTTTCACCTTGAGGGTTTAAGAGCCCCAGAGCAGCACAGACTCAGAACTCTCAGCGAGCTCTCTGTGGGTTTGTGGGCTGGCACTGGTGAGGGTCGTGGGTGGCTGTCTGTCTGACGCCTGGTTTCCCCCGGTGTACAGGTGGAGATCCGGGCGTTCCTCAGTGAGCCGGAGCTGCGGGGAGTCAGCGGGGTGCAGGGGGGCGCCTCAACACTGGTCAGCGGTTACCAGACCCTCCCCAGCAGAGGTACACCACCACTGCCATCATCATCACCAATACTGGCTGAAAAAATGTGCACTCTTATGACAGTTGTCTCATGTGTATTAGCTCGAAGAGCTGTATGCTGACTGGTTACGTGGCGTTGATGTGCTGACATGCCACGTCTATCCAATTATTCTTGAATTTGAGGTGAATTATCTTGTCACCACAGTCTTTATTACTTTCCATCGATTTCTGATTAATAATTGCGTCAATTTAGAACATGCTGGCTGGAATTTGGAATTACATGGATAGCACCAGCACATTCAAACCATGTTACCACCTTCAAATTAGATCCTATTGTTTGTAACAGGTTACGTTTTTTAATCCTTGCTACTCTGAGGATGTTTACATAGGAGCGTGTCTTGACTGAGGAGCTTTGAATGTTGTGTTTTTGATGATGTGAAAACTCTCTGTGTCAGGAGTTACAGGCTCCTCTTCCAGACTGAATCAGTCCACAAACATTTCATCTTATGTCACCCTGAGAAGAGGAGCCTCGGCACCAGGCTTGAAGGTGAGTCGAGGGAGAGCGAGAGAGGGAGGGAGAGAGATAGAGAAAGAGAGAGAGAGTGGCCGCAGAGCACAGTCAAAAGAAAGCTTTAAAGTTTCACAGGAGCTCAGGAGGCAACAAAGCGAGAGGCGAGTGAACTCCCAAATGGCGGGGCTTTTGTAGAGAGACGCGAGCTCGAGCTGATGAGATGCAGCTCTCTCGTAAAAAATGCTGAACGCACAAAGTGCAGCATCTTGTGAAGTGCGTGTGTGTGTGTTTGTGTGTGGGTGTGAGCAACTCGGGTGCAATGCTAATGATTTAGCGCTCGCCACTTTGCCCTGATATGAGATGAGTTGGTCTCTTTCTCTTACTTGTTTTTTTGTACACACATGCCCACAACCACACACTCACCCACATGCACACAAGGACACACACACACACATACACACACTCACCCACATGCACACAAGGACACACATACACACACACACACACACACACACACACACACACACGGCCACTCTTTTCACTCTCACCCCCCTCTGTTGTGTGTATGCTGAAGAAATTAAACAAGCAAATGAAGCAGCAAAGCTTTGATATGCTCTTGTGGCCTCTCTGATCCACCCACCCCATTCCCATCCTCTCTCTCTCTCTCTCTTTCTCTCTCTTTCTCTCTCCAGATCTCAGTGCCTTTTAGAACTCAATGCCTATCTCCAATGCCCTTCTATCTCTCACTTTGTCTCTTTCATTCTCTCTCTCTAAGGGCTCACTGTATCTCTCTTTTCCTCTCTCTGTTTCTCTATCGCTCCAGTCCTCTCTTATCTTATTGTCCCTGTGCTCTCTCCCTCTCTATCTTCCTTCTCTCTCTTTCGCTCTCTCCCCGTCTCAATCTCTCTCTCTCTCTGGTTTGGTTTTGACTGGACTAATAACATGTCCCTCCCCTCCCCTGGTCTCCTGCAGGAGAGACCAAAGAGTGCACTGGAGCGCCTGTACTCGGGGGACCCGGCGCTGCAGCGGGGCCGCATGAGCGCTGAGGAGCAGCTGGAGCGCATGAAGCGCCACCAGAAGGCACTGGTGCGCGAGCGCAAGCGCACCCTCAGCCAGGGCGAGCGCCATGCCTCCGCCTCCTCCTCCTCCGTAGGCTCCTCCCCGGCCGCCAACGCCGCTGGATCCAGGCCCGGCTCGTCCGGAGCGGCCACCCCACGACCCGTCTCAGCTGACCTGGGATCAGTACGTTAGAGCTGCCGCAGCAGCGCGGTGCTGCACTGCAAAACTGGCCACTTCACACTCGTACCCTCATGAAAAAAACATGCATTAGCTCACAGTTTTCCACATATACACACACGCATGGACACACACAAGAGTTATGCATCATAACATATGCATAAACACACACACAGACTGAAACACATCCATACATATGCATGAACAAGCACACATAATCTTATAAACACACACACAAGCATAAAAACATCCCTACACCCTCACAAATACTCAAATTGATAACAGAGCAGGATTTACAGACTAAAAAGCACAGCAGTGACTGAAGTAGTGTGTAGTGTGAAATGTAGTTTGATGGTGTTAAAGTCCAAGTGGAGAAGCAGGTGTAGCAGGTAGTGTGTACGTGAGAAATGTTTGTCAAGAAAGACATGAGATGTGACAATGAGAATGTGAAAGTGCCTCACAGAAGGATTTGTTAGTATAAAGAGAGTACAAATGCCAAGAATACATACCTATGCAAGGAAGGAAAATGGCATGTGTCTCGCTATTTATTTGAAAGCAGCTTTTTTTGTAGAGATATCTATATGCAGCGTACATGAGTCTTACTTACAAAAATCAGAGTCTAACCATGTGAATTCAGTTCTGATTCCCAAGTGCCTTTTTCATATGTGGGAAATTAAGTTTTTGATATTAAATGTTCGGGTGGGTCAATGGCTGGGTGCAGTAAGGGGTCCTTCATGCAGTTTCCCCTCCTCCTCCTCTTCCTCCTCCCTCTATGTCTTAAACTCTGGAGGCGTAGGCGAGTAAATCAGAGCCGCCGCCGCGGCGGTACCTGGAGGCTCATGGGCCCGTCAGGGAGGGAGACATCCCGACTGATGGATGTAGGAGGACCCCGTTACTCTCCCCACCCCCGCCTGCCCCCGCGAACGCTGCGCTAACTCATCCATGCAATCCTCGCTTGTCTACGCCTGACCCACTCCCCCCCCCCCCCCCCCCCCCCCCCCCCCCCCCCCCCCCCCCCGAAACACTCTCCAAATGTCCTCAGCCAAAAAGAAAGGCGTGTCTCTGTCTCTGTCTCTGTTGTCTGGTGTAATAACGCTGGTGGCATGGCTGTGGCTCCTCATGCGGTGAATGGACCCGTGGCGTTTTAGTCCAGTCTGCCCGTTCACCACTCACATCCTGGACATACACACTGTACATGTCGTCCTGACTAAACCATTCTGAAGCCAGAGCTCACAGGCCTTACCGCATTGTTTTATTCATGTCTCTCTCCCCACCTCACTTCTTCTCATTAGGACTCTTTTTCTTTTCTTTCCTTGAGTCCTTTCCCTTTCTGTCTCATCCACACCTTGTAACAGAGTCTTAACTGTCTCTGACCAGGCATCATTGTGTTCCACAGCACAGACATTCAAGTCTATTTATTATGATCTCATAGATTTTTGTTTCTCTAAACTATTTCACATTTTCTAATTACCAAAGTCTTCACATCTGCTAGAAGCACAAATATCACTTGTGTTTTACATGTGTTTTATACCCAATAACACGCAAGCCGTAATAAATAATACAGTGTTGAATAATGACTCGTATTCCAGTGATCTGCCCTCGCTGTGCATATAATCACTGGCTAATCTAATCTAATGCTGGCTTTTTTGCTTGTAAGAAAATCAACAGCATGAAATCACTGCTCATGATTTATAGTCATGCTATCTACCCATGCGGCTGAGCGCATTGTGGTATTCTGCAGCAGCGTGTGTGTTCTTGATATTCAGTTAGAGGATAGCGTTTCAGTGAATGCTGGTTTAACGGCTAGTTTAAGCACAGTGTGTTGGTTTGACACTCACTCAGTACTAAAGTCTCGCATCACAAGTGTGATTCCACACAAGGGAGTATCATAGCAGGTCATAGATTAATTTGCTAACTGATTAGTGATTGCAACGCTCCAATGACTTTTACTTGGAAAACATGAAAGGTTTGCACAGTCGAAATAAACAGTTTGCTAATAAATAAATGATGGCCGTGTTCATTCTTTTTTCTTTTTTAATTGAAAGTGTGTTTGTAATCGATATTTAAGCATGTCCTTCATTTCACCCCGCTATATTACTTTATTTTGCTTTTATTTTGTCAAGTAAGCACAATGATGCCTGTCGGCCTGTATATGTTTTACTTTGACTTTTAATGATTTCCCTTGTCTTCACTGTGGAAAGGTTCTACGCTAAGGTCTGTGAGCTCGGATGACACAAATGTAACAGTGGTCAGCAAGTAAACCACAGTGCTGTACAGTGAGTAAACCTCATTCCCCAACACCTTAAGAGACACGCAATGGGTTAAGAGGCTAGCATAGGTTTTGGCCACCTTGATAAAACATCCGCCTCCCATGTCCAGCGTTGTGAGTTCAAGTCCGGTGCGAGACCGCGATTGTCAACGACGCAGGTTACACAAACACAGTTAAGTTTTCACAAAGTATCGGGTTGAGACATCAGTGTGTGCGTGCGTGTGTCTCACGGATAAAACACGGCTTTTCAACATCTCTGAATCAACACTGTATCTCACCAATGTCACTAAATCTCATGGACTTTCACACTCAATGTTGAATGTATATATATATAATACATTGCACCCTTTGAGTCCTGCCACTTAGAGTTCAATATTACTGCACAGCTTTACAACCAGTTCATGAAATTGAAATCTCTGTACCTTATATGTAAGAAAAGAAGTCTCTGCTACTTCTTTAGTTGTGTTGTTCAAAACCAACATCAATGTCATGTTTTATGTGAGCGGAGGTCTTAAGAAAGTTTAAGAAAGGAACTTGGTGTTTCTCCCTGAAAGAACAGGCAGTGATGTATAGCAGTGTATGTATTTGCTTAACACAAAGGCGACCAGGCCACAGCTGTTTATCTGAGTGCCGACTCGGCTCTGTCTCATTCTCACACACACACATACGCACACGCCAACATTTGATGGGTTTCTATGGTGAGGGACTCTCAGAGCGTAGTGCTCTACTGTTCATCTATGAGCATTTTTGTATGATATTAAAGGCTCTGTCATCTCTTGACCTCATTGGCCATGGGCAGCCATTCACCAGAGTTTCAGCCATGACCCCAGCGCTCCCTTTCACTGCATTCAAACCTGAAGCACTATTCTCTGTTCAAGGTGACAAGGAGAGTACTATTCATCTATTTGTGTTTCAAATATCCAAGTCCAATTACAAATAACTGTAAAGAGATTTAGAAAGTATGTATGAGAGCCATGAAATCTTTAACATTTTTTTCTGATGAAAACAAGTAAAAAGTTTGAGGCCAGGGGAGGTTAATTGTATAGCACTAGAATGGGTTAACAATAGCTTTATTGGTTAGATGGTTTATATAATTTTCAGTGAATAGATAGATACTGTCAAACAGTAGGAATGGCCAAGTTAAGGTTACTTGGAATGAAATTCAAGTATGAGCTCAGTGAATTATGTTATATTGTGTATATCTTTGTACCTATCTACCTGTGGGTGTGGGTGTGTGTGATGGCTGTGTGTGTGTTTATGTGTGTGTGTGTTTGATGGCCGTGTGTGTCTGTGTGTGTGATCTTAGTGGAAGCGGGAGCAAGAGTTCGACTTGCAGCTGCTGGAGCGGGCGGTGCAGGGAGAGGAGAGGCCGGCCGAGCACAGGGAGAGGCCCCGCTCCCAGTCGGACGAGTGGCTCACCCTGCGCTCCATGAAGGAGCTGGACCTGGAGCCCGTGGACTACAATGTGGACCTTAGCCGAGAGGTGGGCCTGAGCATCAGATAAGGCCTGCAGCCAGATAAGCAGCCGGTCTTGACCTGGCAGGGACCTGCACCAGAGCTGATCGGATCTAGATCCTTTCCACTGACAACTTCTCTCTGGGGTTTAAAGACCTCTCCTCCTATAGCTACTTCACATCTTGTCAAGGGCTCACCCCATCTCATGGGATCCCTTTTTCTACCCCGTCCCATTTTCTACCTTTCCTTTCACATTGCTGCTATAGTCTCATGGCTTGAAGCTTTTCTAGCGTACGCTTTCTAGTAGGTACTGTATATAGTGTGTACTGTATTCCCAAGTACTTCAAACCATCAACCACTTCCTGAAGAGCTCTTGTGTACATGACGCTTCCTATGTGTCACAGCCCCTGCATAGCATGCTGCATCTGGCATCATGAGCTCTGAGGCAACATCCACCTTCATGAGAGCTCTCATGATCCACTTGTCTGTTGATCCTTACGTTGTGTCCCGCTTGACTCTGACCTCCTCCTCCGCTGGCTAGTTCTGCTTTTATTGAGACACACACACTGTGACAGGTGGAGAGTTGTATGTGCTCGATAGTTGTGTCAGCGATGTATGCATCCAAATGATAGATTGCGAGCATTTGTGTGTCTGTTGTTCATGATCGCACTAGAATATGGACACGGTTGAGGGTTGGTGTGTGTGTGTGTGTGTGTGTGTGTGTGTGTGTGTGTGTGTGTGTGTGTGTGTGTGTGTGTGTGTGTGTGTGTGTGTGTTGTGGGTGTCCATGCAGCTGTCCAAACCCAAGAAGGTGGAGATCCCAGAGCGCTATGTGGACCTGGAGCCCGAGGAGCCGCTGAGCCCTCAGGAGATGGAGGCCCGCCACCGCAAAGTGGAGCGCATCAAGAGCATCCTGGCCAAGTCCAGGTGCAACACTGTCTACTTCTACGCACTGCATTACTCATGTCATAAGCAGCGACTTGGTTATTCCGTGCACCTGCGTGCCATAATCCGCTGTCATTTAAATAACATGTTCACTTGTGTGTGTGTGTGTGTGTGTGTGTGTGTGTGTGTGACTCACAGTGTCCAGAACATGCAGCCAACTGTAGTGGTGGATAAGTGTGAGCTCCCCGGCCTGGACTCTGCATTGCAGGAACAAGAGAGGATCATCACCATGTCCTACGCTCTAGCCTCCGAAGCGTCCCTCAAGAGCAAGCAGGTGGCAGGTACGCACAGACACTCACAGGCCCTCATTATATCTATTGTATGTTGAAGCTTTTGTGGCATGTCGGCTCTGAACTCTAGACATGCACACACACACACACACACACACACACACACACACACACACACACACACACCCACACACACACTGAGGTAACTGCAAAGCATCAAAAATGATAAGTATCAATACCACCCTGACAGTAGGTTAGACATTTCATTTCACTTCTCATTGAGCCCAAGTGAAAAGATGACAGAGATAGGATTGAAGGAGAGAGACGTGTGTCTACTTTTAAGACACCTGGATGAAGAAGAAGCCAAAGAAGATGAAGAAGGTAAAGAAGAAGAAGAAGAAGAAGAAGAAGAAGAAGAAGAAGAAGAAGCGAAGGAGAGAAAGAAAAAAGCCAAGCCGGAGTTATCAGGATCTCCCATCTCTAATAACGGCACATTATTCCTTATTAGCGGGGGATCTTATGAGTAAAGACAGTGCTAATTGCGAGCCGTGTCAAACCTTTCAGATGGGGAGGAATCTCTTGATGAGGCTATTTTTCGGCGCTGATCAATGCGGCGGAGAGGGAGAGCAGCGCTCAGGCTCAGGCTCCAGCCCCTGCGTCCCGTGGCTGCTCTTTGAACATGCCTCAGAAGCCGCATAAAAGCGCCCCCCAGTTCACGTTTCATCTTTTCAGTCTCTGCAGCCGGGGCTCACTCACTTGTGCTCGCTCGCTCCCCCGCTCACTCACTCACTCACTCGTGCTCACGCTCAACTCTCATGCTCTCTCGCCTCTCACCGCTGCTGCTGCTGCCGCCACAGAAGACTCTGAGTCGCTAAAAAAAAACACCTTGCGGCATCACACACACACACACACACACACACACACACACACACACACAGACACACAGACACACAAGCAAGCTCACTAGAATTGACAGGCCCTGCGTGAAGTATGCCTTTAGTATGCGGGCACCGAGCAAAAAGTCAACCATTATTACGGCGTCTCCTCCGGTGAGGAAGATGTGAGATCAGGGTGAGATCACAGGGGGAGGGGTGCCTGTCTGCCCTGCCAGACGTGATTTTCATTTCCTCTCCCCTCAATGCACCTGGGCAGGCAGCAGCCTGGCGGTCGAGGTCCAGCAGTGGCGCGAGCACCCAGCGAGCAGAAGGAAGAAGGCTGAGTCAAGGCCAGAGGAGGTTTCGTTTAAACTTTTGAGGCAGACACATTAGAGCACCATAAAAGCATCTCAGTTGGGCATCGCTTGGATGACGGGGCTAACTTGAGGGGAAGGGGGGGGGGCTGTTAAGCTCACTGGTGATATTGGAAAGGAGTCTATCCTGTCATCCTCGTCATGTCCTGGGAGCAGAGTGTTCAGGGTTTAACTCATGCCTTTAAAGACTGGGGTGTGATAATGTTCTGTAATGTTCACATTTTTTGGCATGTACTGCTGTGTGTGTGTGTGTGTGTGTGTGTGTGTGTGTGTGTGTGTGTGTGTGTGTGTGTGTGTGTGTGAAAGGGCTGCAGAGTGAGCGGGGAACTGCTACACCCACTAAACAACTCCTTGGCTGGTGCTGGTAATTTTTTAATGATGCTCTCCTTTCTCTTTCTCTCTGTCCTTCTCTCTCTCTATCTCTTTCTCTCTGCTCCACCTTCACCTCCAGCTCCCCAGCAGGCTAACGATGCCTCCGCCTCCCCTCCGCCCTTTTCTCCTCTTCTTCCTCCTCCCCCTCCTCCTCCTCCTCTCCCACCCTCCACCTCCCCCCCTCAGGCACCTCCTCCCCCTCCCCCTCCCCTCAGTAATGGATTTCACTACACCTTTGTCTAATCAGAGCAAACAAAAGTAAGCACTAATGGCTTGTTTCACGTTTCACACGTTTAATGTGCTGGCGGGGCGTTGCTAAATTGTCTTGCCGCGAACGCCGGGCGCTCCGTGTGTGTGTGTGTGTGGGTTGGCACCGCACCAGCTGCATGTTCACACCGTGCTATTGTGATGCTGCCAGCTCACGAAGGCAAGGCACTACTGTACCTGCTGTAGTGTAAGTCTTAGTGTGTGTGTGTGTGTGTGTGTGTTTGTTTTGCATTTGTGTGTGTGTGTCTCAGCATCCAGCATGTGCATCTGTGTGGTGGGAGTTTAATAGTCAGCGTGTGAATTGTGTGCAAATGACTTCGGCGAGCTCGTCAGCAGCTGGTTGGAAGGTGGGGGGTAAACAAGCAGGCTTATTGTGAATTGTGTCTAATTACACAAGTGTTGCTCACCTTTTTCCTTCCCTGCCGACTCGTCGCCATCTGTGACCTGGTAACAGGTTAGCAGGTCGCTCCCATGAAGGCTTTTCCCCCCTCAGTGTTAAGATGCCAGTATTCTCTCCTGTAGGCCTTATGGGAAGACGCAATTGTTTTCTAATTCACCCCTCTATGGTGAACTTCAGAATAAACATTTGAATAATTACAGAGGCCTGCTTAAAATGACGGTCTGAGTCAATCGCATTTACTCAGAAGTAAAGTGACCAATCAGTGTTTAAGTTAAATTGCTATTACATACCTACAGTATATTTGGCCTTAGCATGTTCTGTCTTTACTTGTATTGCATGCTTATATGGTGTTGTTGTTGTGTCAATGTGACTTTGCACGTTCTGTGATTTGACCCATTGATGTTTGAGGGTGTGTATGTGCATGTGCATGAGCCTGGGCAGACAGAATGCCAGCATGCTCTGATTCCTTTGCAAGTGATCTCACTAATTAGAGGAGTTGACTGCAGTGCTGTACCATTAGCATCTTAGCCATCAGGTGTGGTGGCTCCAAAGGGACATACAGCACAGTGGATTACTGGAGCACTGGAACTGTACCAACTGTTCATTTCACGATGACGGCCAATTGAGTTGAAATTTCCCCAGCAAATGAGTGCATTTATTTTCATTAATGCAGGTGTCAGTATCACATGGACATAGACACTGAACCTGCTGGTGTACCCTCAGACAATGTGTCATTTATAATTATGATCCAAGATTCTTCACCATACTTCTGGACGTATTTGATCAAATTTCACTTTTACTGCTGGCAGATCCAGTGTACACACCTGTGTACACACCTGTTGTTTGGCTGTTAATGAATCATGCAGTGTATAGTTGTGTGGGGAGATAGAGAGATGTAGGCACCCAGTGGGCAGTTACTTTTGGTACACTTAAAACACCAATTGCATCTTGGTATCAGCTATTTCTGAAGAGGTACCTGACCACAAGGAACTTAACTTGTAAAGGTCAGGTACCCCTTCTAGTTAATGCCCTGTCACTGTGAGATAAGTAAAGAAATACGTATGTTAGTCATGAGTGACTCCGGTTTAACTGGAATGTTTTTCACAAGCACACACATACACATATGCATTTTTGCCGGTGTCAGCAGATTATGTCGAATTATGCTCTCAGTAAGCATGTCATATGACAGTCTTCTGTGTCTAACGTCCGATGTTTTGTTTCTCCTGCAGCCAAAGCTGTATCTGGACATTGATGTGGTGATGACCGCTCCCCACCAGGACTCTTGCAGACAGACCGACCGACTGACATTGCTTGGCTTTCCCCATCTACATTCAGTCCTCATTAGATGAACAGTAGTGCACACAGGAATGGGCAGACATCGCTAAATGCGTAACACATTTAATGATGCATTATTTTGTCATAGACCATAAGCTATTACTTTGTATAGGAAGCAGAAAACATTGCTGTGGAGACTGCTGTGCATATATTAACTATGGAAATGTCTAACAATGGTAATCATACAATAGGAAAAAGAAAAACAATGTTTTATACATGTTATTGCACTTTTAACACTATACTGTATCATAGTGAGAAACGGATACCGAGCTGATCTATTTTATTTCTCCGAGAGAGAAAAAGGTGTGTTCTGTGTTGCAGTGAGATCTGAGTTTCAGAAAGAAAAATGCAATGGAGGGTAGAACAAATGCAAAAGTATTATGCATCTGGGAGATTTGAAAATGCGGTACAGTAATAATTGTGTCAAATTGTTGATTGTATTTTTTATCAACTCAGATGATATTCTTACACCAAATCACTTGAAATATTATTTTTGTGTATCTAGCACTGCCAGTTTCCTCTTAGCTTGCCAAAAGGATTTTTATTTTTGCCTACAACATCTTGAAGATATAACCTTTAACAATATTTTCTGAAAAAAAAGAGGAAAAAAAAATTGGGAAGGGGCAGACATTT
This sequence comes from Clupea harengus, assembly GCF_900700415.2. Classification (NCBI taxonomy): domain Eukaryota; kingdom Metazoa; phylum Chordata; class Actinopteri; order Clupeiformes; family Clupeidae; genus Clupea; species Clupea harengus. Next base: position 23,703,340 of record NC_045157.1, read on the forward strand.
TTTTAAATAAAGAAAATGTAAATATTAAAATACATTAACAAGTTACTTGCCTCAGTGATCTTGTCATTCAAAGAAATGCACTATCCAGCTGAAACAACTCTGAAATGTGGTAAATGATTGTTTGGGCATGCTATCCTTCACACTTAACAGAAACAGACTGGTATGAAAGTGTCATGTGTGCATGTGTGTGTCCGTGCATTTGTGTGTGTGTGCATGAGTGTGTTCGTGCACCTTTGTGTGTGTGTGCATGGGTGTGTTTGTGCACCTTTGTGAGTGTGTGTGTGTGTGTGTGTGTGTGTGTGTGTGAGTGTGTACATGTGTCAAAATGATGACTTTGTGTCACCTTGTCTTTCAAAAGCATATTCTTTTTTGGAAGTGTAGTAGTTCAGAGAATGGTGCAAAATTGCTCTAAGGTACAAAAAAGGCGTCAACAGTGAGTTCAGTACTCAAGGTAATTGCATTAAACCTTATATTTGACAGAGAGACATGGGATATAATGTTGCACAGGTTGTGTGAAGGGAATAATAATAATAAAGTTTGAAATCCCTTTTTTTTATTGCTTTGCCGTACATTAACTTCTTCTAGCACTGCAGTCTTCCCATAGAGGTATTTTTGGGTGCATACACCTGATATATAATCAAGGTATTAAAATTCCATCTTCCAAGTTCTTTTAATATTTTTTTTCTTTTTTATTCTTTTCTTTTTAACAGCAGGGCCCTGCCCCGGCTACTAAAAAAAGAAAAGAAAAATATTAAAAGAATTTTGGTTTGCCGTACTGTAACCTTTGCTCCATGCTAACCAGGTACAAAGGGAAAGTACAAAACACGTTCTCATCACAGTTCCAAGGATTCTCTTTGAACATTTCTATTGATTGCTTTACATTTTATTCTATTATTTGAAAAGAGAGTCGAACTTTAACAGGCTCAGACCAACAGAGGTGAACTTTCAAAACCAAAAAAATGTGTAGTGAAGTGCAAAAAATCTTGAAATATTTCTTCAGTTCAAAGGTGCTCATTTCAAAAGGGCATTTTTAATTCAATACCTCTGTACTTGCCACCGTGAAGAAAGGTGGTGGTGGTCGTATGTTAGCATAGCAGTGTTGCAGAATAGATAACATAACATCATAGATTTGACCTTCTTTGTAATTGTTACGCACCACCTGTGAGGCCAACTACATTTTAAATTTTTAAACTAAAGCAAAGCAACCTGATGTTTTGTCATGAAATGTACACACTTCACTTTGTAGTCTGTTAATGTTTTGTGTTTTGTTATAATTGATGTACCTGAAAAATGCGCTGTGTTTCTCTAACCTCATAAATATTTAAGCCATAGAGACACTTAAAGCAAGTTAAAAACAAAAATAAAAGATTTGTGAATGAGAGGGTTTCTGCTCTGCTGTTGGACGAGCTAACGGCTGCTTTTGTGTGCTCTCTTGTGAGATCTTTATCTTTAATTGGAAGATAATTACTCTCTCCCCTGCAACATGGCCCTCTTTGAAAGCACCTGTGAGAGGCGATGCGCCTCCCGTAGCTCCACAGTAGGAGCTGCCACAGCTTTCCTCATCAGAGTGGGAGTAGTGTAGGGAGGGTTCCTGTGTGTGTGTGTGTGTGTGTATGTGAGTACATGTAGGTGTGTCTGTGTGTGGATTTGGCGTAGAGTGCATTTACTTGGATATGTGTGTACATTTGTTTGTGTGTGTGTGTGTACGGTGTGTGTTTACTTTCTCTCTGTATATTCACGTGCATCAAGTGCCCGAGCCTGGTGGGCATCAGTCAGATCACATCCACTATTCTGCTTATTTTGCAGTAAATGGGGTATTTTTCCTCCTCCTGCAGAAATCCACTCAAGACCATCCATAGAGAATTATGGCATTTCCATTTATTGACGTTTGGCTCCAAGTTGATATACATTTGTTATTCTATTTTCCAGACTTCAAAGAGAATGAAAAAGACCTATTATGCTAATTTCATCCTGCTCTGTTAAATGCAATGAATCCCTCATACATTAATCCTCTACAAACTGTTCTGCACTTTCTCCAAAAACAGTTCTCCACTTAGATTTGTGCTTTTTGTAAACTTAACAGAATCACACTCTTAGAAATATTGATGATTAATTGAAAGCCTGTAGTTCATGATGCATTTAGTTCATGCAAATGTCCCTTTGTTTCATGTCTGTTGATCATTTCAGTAAATAGCACAGGCATCCTATATTCTAGAATTCTAATGATCTAAAAAAAGAAAAACATCTGTGAATATGGTCTTGAGTTCAGAGCAGATGCAAAGATCCTATCAGAATTCTTTAGGTATTTTGTGACCTTCAGGTTATAAAGACATACACTTCTGAAGAATATCGGTCTTGTGTCTTAAATAGAATATAAACGTGTAAAGATATTTCTTTCCTGACATAGTGACTGTGGGAGGGGAATAGGGAGTAAACATCAATATTTGTACAAAGTAGCATTTTCACCACACAACTGAGCCATGGCTCTGGTGGCTTGTTGATGGCTGTTTGCTAAATGCTTAGAAGTGTCTGAATTAATGAAGTGGAAACTCCGAATGTGATCTCTTGTCCCACCCGTGTTCCCTCGAGTGGACTAAAATGACAACCTCGGAATGGCAGAAGCTACCTGCTCAGAGGAAAACCCTACAGGGAGTGCCAGCTCTAAATGCTGGAGTGCTTAGACCCTGGCCTGAGTGAAAATATATGCAGCTGTGTATGGGATCAGAAGCCTGGTATGTGTGTCTGCTCACTGCATCTTTGGTCAGGCCTGACAAAAACAAAAACAGCTGTGGGAGAAAGCAACGTCAAAACAGGAAACAAGTCAGTGCAATGTTGTTTGCAATATTACATTATCACATGAATAAGGCTTATATTCTTTAGGGATTGGTAGATAGGAATTCAGGGACAAATTGCAGTGAATAGACTGTTGACAAAGCGGGACAGTTGCAATAAGTGCAATAACTAGACATCCATGCATGATTCCAATTGCACATCTCAAAAGTCCATGTTTAATAACCAACAGGTGCCTGTAATCACCACAAAGCTTCACACACTTCAAAACATTACAGCTAGGGAGTTATCAAAGTGTCACAAAACAGTCAATTCAATTGTGTTTGGATGCTACGGCAAACAGTTTTGAGATGAAACAGGGAGCACTTGTGAGTATAATGTTATTTCTCATTCATTCCCCAACCCGTGTTTGAAGCAAGCAGGGAGGGCTAGACAGTCTTCAATTCCTATCTCCACCACAGGGATCCTCCTGCATGTTCATGCTCCGGTTGGTCACCTTGGGGAACAACAGAGAGCTAATACAAAAGATTCTTGAAATATGAATGTTATGTTATGCTCTTTTATCCTCATTGATTTAATATCCATACTTTCATAAGGATGAAGGTTAATAATTGAGGAGGTCTGCTCAGTATCATTGAACGTTCTTGCGGGATATTATTTCTGCATAACCACAGAAGAATAGTGAGGATAAAGCCCTCAGCTCCAGAGCAAGATGCTGCTGTTATTTTGTTCTGTATTTAAGAGTTTCTTTTTGTGGATGATTGGCACTTTTTTTATTGTACTAATCTAGTCTTCACTGGTGAAGACTTAGATGTGTTGACAGACGTTGTGGTTTGTGGGTTTAGAAGACAAAGTGAGGTGAAAAGAGAGCATGAGAGCGGTGCACACAATTACATTTTTAACCCTTGAAAATATGCTGTGTTCAAGGAAACAATAAAATACTCCTGTGCTCCTTAAATGCTTTGAATTTGCAATCCCTACAGTAAGGCGGACATTTTGTAAACATAAATGAACAAAATGCCTTGGGGCTCCGCATCTGAACCAACAATTCTTTTAACTTGGGAAGCCTCCAAGCACCACCTTTCGCATCGCATTAAGGTAAACACTGTCTCAAGGCATGATAACAAAATACCAGGCTTGAATTTCTTGCTGTGTTTTGCAAATGTTGCGCAAATGAATCATTAATAGGTGCTTTTAATTAGATGAACCTTGCTGCATTGCTAAAGGACTTGTACGTAGCACGCAGCTTGATAAAATGCTTTACTGTGCAAGTGAGCTCTGTAGCTCATTCAGAGGTGTAGAATGCCTGTGTGAGATAGCAGCTCAGGAGTTTTCAAGGTTTTTGTTTGTTTGTTTGTTTGAACTGCTTTTATGCCATAATTTTATACGTTTCTCCTCTTGTATGAAGCCTGCTCTTGGCAGGACCCATTTTTAATTGCAGGTTTTGTGCCTCGATTCCTGTTATATGAGCAGGTCTGAATTCCTTTGAGCTCACAGTTCTTGTGGGTAAGTATCTGAGGGTGCCACAGCTTTTACAAATGAATGAATATAACATGTAAGCTGAGCCCATTGCCTGACTGACACCATCACATTTAAGAACTAGGGCTGCACCAGGTGTGCTTTCTTTGGCACTGTAATACAAAATATGGCATATCAGTGTACTTTTTTTTAGACTTACAAAAGTGTATTTAATAGTTGTCTATGCCTAGCAAGTTATAATGGAATGGTGTAATTTTGTTCTTCTGGACTCTACCACAGTAAGCATTCATTCTAAACATTTAAAATGAAAAGATATAAAATGGCAGAATCGTGTGACCAGGCCATGAGCATGATGATATGAGCACCCAACCAGTAATAACAAAACAACCAGCTAAAGATAGATAATCAGCTAAGTTCTGAATCTCACATCTACTTTCCTGTTAATCTTGAGGTAAGTCATACATCTTTGCCTATTCATAACACCCTCATTTGTCTGTCTGGTGCACACACATCAAATGCAAAGTCAGCCAAACTTGCATGTAAGCTTGCACAGTCACTAGAGAAGATGTAATCTAGTCTTATCTTAATCATGGAGTCAAGAGATTGTTCTTCTCCAGTCCTCGATCCAGTTCAGTCCCACCTTTCCCCACCCATGGATGGTACTCATAGTCTGTATGAAAGCAAGACAAGTCCAATTATTCTTAAATGAAACAACTAGAACAGTCCTTCTTTCAACACATAGCCCATATTGCTTGATATACCCTAGTAAAAGCTATACTTATTCTAAAGAAAAAAAAAAAAAGCTGAAAGTTGAAAAGTAAGCGTTTTCTTTGTAACTTTTTGTCATTTACTCCCATGGTCTTTTGAAATTATTACTTAAAAGCATCAGAAACAGAGTTGCTATGAGATACAATGACCTCCACCTTAAAGACAATCTGAGTCAACAAATCACTTAAACCCATGTGCTTCTTGATCAAAGACTCTTAATTGATTACCTTACCCCTGACAAGAGCCCTGGGACATTTTGTACTAATGTAGATTGCTTAGGTCTTCATTTATGGGTACAAACTGCATAAAATACCACTGCATTGAATTGTTAAATCATTAAGCATCTCCATCACAACCTAATTAAGACACAGTCCTCATTTAACCATAATTAATTGGATGTTCCTTGTTATGTTAAAAGGAAATGTTAGATCGTGAAAAAAAAAACTTTGATTCACATTGGAGATTTAGGTCAGCTAATGAGAACAGAGAATCCCACTTCACTCAACCAATTGGGATTAGTAGCATTTGCAAGTATGCAAATTATACTAGAGTTAATTACATAACCTCAGGTTCATTAAAAATTAAAGGCAGCGATTTTGTCAATGTTGAGCCAATATCTATGGGGTACCTTTCAAGATTGTAACCCTTCATATAACATGATATTGTGTGGAAGTCATGGCAAATAAAAATGGCTGATGATGCCATAGGTGACTAGAAAATGTATTCAGTTTTTCAAATAGGTACATGTCTATAGACGTTTTAAGATTTTAATGTGTTGCTTTATTATTTTATGTAGTATTTCTGGTAAATTATTTCCAGCTACCCAGCACAATCATAGAGAACATGGTCAGTTGTAATTTCAAAGATTCTTGGCCAGAGTTCATGAATTTTGCACAGTAGCAACTGAAAGCAGAAGCTCTTTGTCCTTTTGTAGGAAAATCTGACTTATATTTGTGCTACATTTCTGAATTAATTTGCTATCTCAAAATCAAGCGAGCCTTTTCTTCATATAAGTTAGGTTACCTTTAGTGTGGGGTACTTTTCTATATCACTGAACCACACACATTTTATTCACGTTAACGTATGCTAAAGTATTCATCTTCAAACGAAATTAAAATAAAACCATCCACAATGATGAAGGACATGTGCTGCTTTTGTCATTATATAAGCATGACAGATCCTTTTGTATATTCTTTGGCAGGTAGTTTCTTTTATCTTCCTTTTTTTTTATCATTCCGTCATTAGCCTTGGCTTCAAATGTGCGAGTACACTCTGTGGATGATGATGTGATGTAAATCAGGTTAGTGTTTGGCTGTATGCATATAGCCCTATAGCATTGATTTAGTGGATCCCTTTGCTTGGTGTACATTCAAGTCTGTATTCCCATGTTACATTCCTTTACCTTTCTTGGCATTGGGTCAGTTTCCACTTTCCTCTTGTCAGCCTGCGCTCAAACTGAAGACAGTCTGGGGATTGTGTATCGCTACATGACAGAGGGGTTTCTAAATGTATTTTGACAAATACAATTTCTGTAGATCCGTCTAATTTGAATCTATGCCATAATGTATAGGAATGCAATACTAACAAAAATGATGCCCAGAGAAACAGAACGGAGATGCTTTCCCAATCATCATCCAACATCACAAGTGGCCAGCAAATGTGCAGTGCTTAATGTTTTGTAAACTAGCAAACTGGTGATAATGTTTTGGATCTTTCCACTTGAAAAACACAGCAGTTGTTGGTGGTCATTTTTATTCATTACAAAGATTGGATATGCTATGCACATGTTCCTCCCTCAAAGCCATTATCTATAATTAAAATGTTTATAAAGTCTTGAAATCAACACAAAATGTCATAATGGATATGGTTTTTCCAACCACTGACATTTAAATGATCCCTCCCTCTGTTTCCTGCCACATAATAAGTGGCAGTTTGTCATTTTCATCCTTGATGAGTCCCTGCAATCTCTGAAAAGCCTGAAAAGGATTCAGATAGCCAAGGTTCCTTTGTTCAGAACAGTCCACTGAAAATACACTAAATTCTGACTCTGTGCCTTTCGGCCATTTTCTTCCTGTTTGTGTCATTTTGTATCAGAATTATCACAGTAGAATCTCTGTCTCTCATTAGGCATCTGGTTTAGTAACTTGAAGAGGGGCTGTGTGACTTAGACACATTAATAATTGAGTAATTGAAATCGCCAACATAGATGTAAGTTACACATTTGCAAGATATGCACAGTTGTAAGACCACACAAAATTCTGAAACTCTAGAAGAACACCTTTCTCAAACACACCAACACAACACACATACACACATACACACACACACACACACACACACACATACACACACACACCTACGTAATGCTACTATGAGTTTGACTATAGAGCATGCAACCTTTGAGCCAGTGTTTAAAATGTGCAACATGATTTTTGTAATGCGGATGATCATGTCAGTCTCAAGGTGTTTTTTTCTTCTTCCTTCCTTCAGTGACACGCTGCACTTCAGGCTCTAGACAGATTTTTGTGAAGTGTTGTTATCTAGTTCTCAAGTAATCACAACAAATCATATAGCAGTTGGCTTAGTTCGTCTGACAGAATAGTGCTCTCTAATTAAACATGCAGAATTGGAGGAGAACACATGTTAATTTAATGTAACAAAAATGTTGATTTTTATGCAGTCCCTTTAAAATATTAATAGAGTAGACTTGCATTTCAAGTTGCATCAAAGCCTCTCATCATATGCTAATGTGATGCACACTGCCTCCTCCCTAACAAGCTGGGCTGCTACAGTTGGTAAGACCAAGGCTTTAACCTGCACATGTGTGGCCTTTCACCACATTACAAGATCCTAATGACCTCATAGAGGGCATGTTTATCTAACAATACAGACAAGCAGATGCATTGAGAGTTGATAAGACCCCTCAAAAGAAAATAACTATAACAGAATGTGTATTCACTGCTGTTTTTTTTTCAGAGACAGTACATCGTATTTTTACTCTATGTTTTATTTTCCAGATAAAATGTAATGCTGAACTAAAATTGTAATTTGGCTTCGGACACTAATTTCAAATTTATGAGTCAACGTGCAGACCTTTTATACATCATCATTTCTGAAACAAGACAATACTGTAATATGAAATTTAAAAAGGTATAAATATAAATTGTGTAAATGTATGTGCTAAACATAATACAGTTAAAAGAAATATATATCTTCACAACTCTGTGTCCACTTATGCTTTTACCTATAGATTCACAACCAATTGTTAGACCTTAAAAATGTGTATATTGTTTGGAAACTGTGGCAATGGATTGTTATCCTAAATTGGATACACAGCTTTACACAGTAGAGCTACCAAAATTGTGCAGCTGATGATTTGTGTAGTTCCCAAATTGAACGAAGGGTGGCGTCTAAGTCACACCAATTCCACTCATCCGCTCCTACTGTAGCCTACCTGACCATGATAGAAAATGACCTAGAACTTTAAAGTCTGGTTATGCGTCGATTTCTGTGATATTGTTCTTGCTCGTCGAATTTCTGTTTTGAGGAACCATTTAAAATAAATTCACTTTTAGACCTACTTAATGACTGATGTTAGATGTCAAATTGTTGATACACTGGATGTAAAAAACGATACTACAGATTTATAGCCATTTTTTTATGTATATTTGAAACGTGTTTTCTTACCTTTTTGTAAAGTTTCGAAACATTTAAAATGTTGACTTTATACGTGCGAAGCGTCTCCGTTCACCCTTTCTTCCTGAGAAAACATCCAGTGCAGATAGTGTTTCCTCAAGACTTGGGGAGAAACTTGTCTTGTATTTGTACAAAAACATAAGGTTAAGTTCTTATTTTTGTGAGGAGTCATACTCTACAAGAGATAATGCCAAAAAGATCATGGCAGATCTAAAATGTTGCTTACTAAAGTGGATCAATCAGGACATGAAAAGCAATATGAAAACCGTCCTGATTACTTTTTTGTACTTTGAAAATCTTGATGTCAACGCAAATATATTACAATACAGTCATGGATGGAGAAAAGTTTTAAGTGCAAAAGGTTTATTGCCGTGAAGCCAAAGCTCTGTTTTAAATAATTTATCTTCAGTTTGGTGCAGATGAAAATCAAGGGATGAGATGTGACGTGTGGATATGGTTTTCCCAGGAACAAAGGGAATGTGAAAATGTGAAAATGAAAGACAGACAAGAGCAGGAACAGATGTGATGAGATGTTGTGAAAGGATATCTATTCTGGCATGCCCCCTATGTCTTCAATTCTCTCTCCTCCTCACTCGCTCCCTCTCTCTATCTTTCTCTCTCACTCGCTCCCTCTCTCTCTCTCTTTCCCTCACTCTCTCCCTCTCTCTCTATTTCTCCCTCCCTCTCAGCCCTATGTGACTCTTCAGTGAACAAACAGCATTTCCTTCTGCATCTGTCCCTGTCATTGTAAGTACAACACTGTATTATCAATGTAAACTATTGTTTTCATATTATTTGCAATATCGCTTGCCATGTGGACTGCTGCGCCGATAAATTATGTGCATGTCTTTCATAGTGTTTCTCCAATACTGAAATAGACTTTTGAGGACTTCTAAGTTTTATTTTACTGACAAAGTAGGTATTTAGTTTCCACTGTTTATTGTAGTAGATTCAGTCGGCATGCTAAAACAGGGAGAACTAAATTCCTCATTCTTTCATTATGGGAATGTTCGAGGACATGATGATTATTTAAAATGTGTCAAAAGACAGTCCACAGAAGAGTGTGTAATGCAGTCTGGAATACATGCTGGAATACATGACCAATCTGAAACTTCTATGTGCCATGTAGAGGAAAAAAATCTATATGTGCAAACGATATAATCAGTTGGACCACCGATCCCTCCAATACAATTCTTAGATGGAAAAGACGTGTTAAGATGTTTTGCTGAAAATGATTGGCTTTAGTGTAAGTCCAGTGGGCTTGGACAAAGTTCTGATGCAAAGTAATTTTCAGTCCATAATGTATATTTATAGAAGAAGGTCAGCATCTCGCCACAAAGTAGGCTTTACGTGGAAGTTAAGTGATGATCGATACCCATTAAAACAGCCGCCTATAAATGTTACTGCACAATTTCCTACGAACTATCAGATTGACATGTCAGGAAACATGTTAGTTTAATTAAAGAAAATTGTTCCCCGGACTCTGCTCCGATTGTTTCTTCCTTGTGATGAAAAGTAGGGGTTTGGGATTTAAAATAAAGTTACAAGTCCTGATATCTATTATAGTAGCAGGTTAAGTAAGTAATGTCTCTTATTTGTAGTCTCTTATATATAGTAACAGAAGGATATAGGTCTATAAATAGTCGTAATCTATGGGCTTATACAGTTTCTCTTTAATCGACTTTATCCTGCCACACTTGGTATTTGTGTTTGAACAAATTCCGTCATTTGACTGGAGAAACATATTGAGAAATTGTGTTGTTACAACGCACTGAAATACCATTCAGTTGGCATTGATCGTGTGTACAGATCACAGACTTTTTCTTTAGTTGTGCAAGGTAGTGCACACACAAAACTATGTTTCCAACTGTATGGATGACTTTTTCGGTCGTTTTATTCTCCGCATTTTACCGATACATAAACCTCAAGGCTTTTTGTGGTGCCGTTTTAACTTATAAATGAAATGTACACTACCACATACATTTGAAGAATTCTCCATATTGTGAGTGAAAGAAAATATTCACGGTAATGTCAGTGACACTTAACCAAAATGTTATGGTCAGTGCGTGTCTCTCTGATAGTCAGAATCACCGACTGTCAAAGCTTGAATGGTGCAATTCGCACAAGCCACCAGCATCGGGTAGTAGACAGTAAAGAGCCTATAGGTCAACTCACTGCAATAAACGCTGTGTTTGATTGAATTGACCCAGTATTGTAAAAGACCTACAATATCACCTTTACCTGACTAAATGTTTGGGTAGCTCACAATTCACCATGAAATCGATCTCTGAATTGCAGTTGTCGCGGATTTCAATCTGCAAAGAGTAGCCTGCTGAATAGTTACTTCACTAAAACCTCTACAAGAGGCTCTGCAGACATAATACATCTAAGGAAGTTATAATCACCTCTCTCTCGAAAAAAAAATAGACATAACCGCAACAAATGGGCATATTGTTTCACAAATGACACTATTTGCATTTGCGACTGGTCATTGTTATTCCCCTTTGCGATTACGTGTTTTAAGGTGCTTTATAATATGAACTACTTGGTTAAAACGGCTCATATAACACTAGGCCTGCAAGGAAATATAATGCATTGAGCTCACCTTCAATTTCTATATAATTTAATAAAAGATATGTGTCCATATGTAAGAGGAGAGAAGTCTCACTCTCTTGCTCTCTCTCTCGCTCGCTCTCTCACTCTTGCATCTCTTGTCTGGGAGGGGGAGCCCTGCCTCTTTGCCTTCCTCAGATCAATGCCCTGGCCACTCACTTTCTGATGTTGCACGACGGGAAATGCTTTGAATAGTTGCGACATGGCCGCTCGCATTGATTGCCAAGATTGACAGCACTAACCATCGTCTTCTCTTGTTTCTGTGAAAGGGAGAGGGGAGACAACTAAGATAGGTAGTAACAACAGCTCCTTGCAGTTTTGACAGTTGAACTTCGCAGTAAGAACGGGATTCCCTTTCTATGGTCAGGGGAACAACAGTAGACTTTAGTTTCTTCTCTTTGCTCAGCAGATTACAATCGTTATTTCTAAAATTCCTATATTGAAACGGGATACGACGAAGACCAGCGTTGTCTTTGGTACTCTGACTATATTCAGGTAAACTTGTTTTTGTTGGAACCTGTTGTTTCGTGATTCCGTGTTAACCTTAATTCTGAGTGCCTTCTAGCTTATTTTTCTTCATCTGTAACTGTATTGCTTACTCATTCTCACATTCCATTCAAAATTAGACTATGTTCTTCTTGGTACTGTTCATTTAGATTGGTGTTATCGATGGACGGCCATCTACGTTTTTATTTTTGTTTGCACGCATAATAAGGCTATCGTATTTTCCTTACGAGACCTAGGCTACTCAGTGTTAACAGCAGACACGGGCTTACAGGCGTAGAAAGGCGCTGCTGGCCACGATTGCCATACGAGTCGGATTTCTCTTATTTCTTATGTTTCCCTTAGGGATGACAGTTTTAAAAGTTAGCCAAACTTTTCATCCGTGCGCCCTCTTCGTCTTTGTATAATGTGTTATGTGTAGCCTGTTTTATTGTGCGCATTCGCAGCGGGCTACGGACGATTGCCTCGGCAGCACCAGCGGACGCTTCAGTTGATGCGCAAATCTACTGGTTAACACACTTGAAATTGCTTCTTGTAATTAGACCATATACAAGTGACAAAACCCTCACTAAAATATCGGCGTATTGGGACGAGGTTAGTATCCGGATGCTTGGTGAACTTCCCTCGGTGGGAAGCAATTTCACGTTTGTCCACAGAGCGGTACTATTCATTGACAATAACGGGTGTGTTTCGAAATTGTGTGCTCCTGTTCTGCAGTTACGAGGTTTAACGCGCTAAAAGTTTCCTTCGAAGTAATTAATACGATGTATCTTGGAAGAGCTTGTATTGTTTACTCTAAACATTTTGTTAGTGGACCGCGCAACATTTAGCTCATATGCAAATTACAAGGGTTAATTGTCCCTGTATGCGCTTAAAAATCTCCCTGACTTAACTTTCGCTTGAGGTCAGGCGAATTGACCTTAGAAGAATGCATAAGCCATAAATTATAATCAACTCTTCATCCACCGCCTGATCCATTCAAAGACAATACTCAACCTGGACAAACAGGCTTCCTTTAGCCTGCGAACTTTCTAAACAGTGCGTTGTAAGTAGCCTTCTCTACTTCTCTACCTCAAGGATTTTAAGTAGCTTCATAGGTTATATGTTGCATATTGTCATATTGTCGTTATTTCACACATATCCAATTTGAGCTATTTTGCTATTAATCTCAATTGCATATTTTGTTTGCTATTTTTGTTAATATCATTTTCATTTCATGAAGAGGATCAGTAAGTGAAGTAAAACGACAGAACTGTCATTTTATCACACACGAATTTTGATCATAGCAGTACCATGTATGTGTTTGTTCAAAGACCAAAGCACAAGGCAATAATTTCGTGTAGATCTATTTCATCATGCTTTAGACATAAACAGATTTTTTTTTAAATTGCCCTGGTATCAATAAGGCAAACCTGAAAATCAATCACACTTTAGCCTTCGTGAAAGACCTAACGCTGTTTCTGTATAGGGTGTTTAAACCCAAATTAGTCGTCTCTGAGCCGTAGTAATCGATACACTTTATTGTCGAGTTCTGTCCAACAGATAATACTTTTGTTAAAACTTTGTGCGATGTAGCATGAATTTATTGACAGTTGCCACTTTTTTATTCGGGAACCGATGTTGCAAGCTGTTTTTCAAGCTGATTGATTATTGCGCAAATGTTGGAAAAATAGAGAAAAATATAAAAATAGAGATCGGTTATAGTGAAAATACAATTCAGTGACCACCGTCATGGAGAAAAAATATATTGCGTATTCCACTTTTTTCCTTTACCGCTGAAACATGCACAAAAGCTTTGTTGTTCTCTTGGATAGGCGGAATCCGACACCTTAATTAAACACAGCTTAACTTTTCTCGTTTTTCCCCCTTGGAAATTGTGTCCAGTCTGTAAGAATAACCCGGTGTCTAATAATACATTCTTGTCTGAAGTGAGAGAGGCTGTTTGAAAAACAATCCCCTGGCTTGTCCCACTGTTGGGGAGAAGTTGATCCCGTAATGGCATTTTGTTTTGAACAGTTGCTGTTAGCTCTGAGTAGAAGTTCCCTCATAAGGTAAGGTGGCACTGGAGCCCAATGGAAGTCTAAATGGCACATTTATTATTAGACTGCCAATTCAGCACATTGTCCTGATTGCTATACAGGGATATGCTGCACTGTCTGGCCTCTCAATAGGAGAGACTCTATTCACCCCAGCCAGTTTGTCTCTGACTGCTCGAATGTATTGAGAAAATGGACCTTTTGATTGACAGTTCGTGATTGTTTCACCTAGCCTTTGAACTTCATTGACCATTAATCCAAACACGCAATAATTTACAGTGTCTTTCACATTCTCCTATCATTTAAACGTTTCATAATTATTAACTCTTTTTTCCCACAAATTGCAAATTCCAAAGATTTTGATTTTTATCCGTAAGCGCCATGGCATTTAAAAAAAAATCAAACAAAGCAAATATGAGCCTGTATTAAATACATAATTGGTCTCTGATAAATTGTCTTTAAGGACAACAACGGTGTTTGTATTTCCATGTTGTGTATATGATGCAGATGAACCGTGATTACAATATTTACTGAATTGCTTTCTTTCTTTATAAAGGAATTATGGTATTTATTTTCATATCCTCTCATTTCTCTTAGTCTTTGTATTGTGTTATTTTTTCCCTGTTATATTTTTTGTATTTGTAGTAAGAATATACAGGATGTTCATCGACTGACAGTCATATTTTCAGGAGCTGAGCCTTTTCCCCCAGAATGAACTCCAGTCTTACATGTACCCCTCCCGTGTCTGTTTCGTAGGGCTATCTGCACGTGGATTTGGGGAGGAACTTGTGGTTTTACGCGAGTGCAGTGCATTTCCTTGCTGGTCCGGAGGAGAGATATCGACGCGCTGACGCATGTGGTGCCAGTAAGTTCAGAGATTGTTAACAGAGCTTACATGCGGAAAACGTGTGCTGCGCACTTTTTTTCTTCTATGATGACTAGCTCGCTTAAATAGAGCCCGTATAAGGAAAGCGCAAGGATGCGCACGTCTGTGTTGATCTTTGATGCTTGATTTGACACAGGTCGGTGCACTTTGACATGACATTAATTAACCAATAGTCACTCAGAACAACGAAGGCTGTAATGCACAAGAAGTTTACCAGTGTGGTGAATTTGGTGTTGTTCAAGTCACAGCTGCATGAGCTATTTTGAAACAAACACATTTGCATTTTAGAGAGCTTATTTACTCTTCTGTTGGCCTTTAGATCGAAGTACGATTGAGATCAACAGTAAATCATGATTATTCCTCACAAAAATACATAACGGGAAATAATCAGCTCCCTTTTTAGTGTGTGGCTATGAGGTGGCTGACGAGGTTGTTAGCAGACTTGTGCTGTGGTGATATGCTAGCGTTTGAGCAAAGCAAAGCAAAGAAAAGTCACATCAGAGGTGTTTTACTCTTCTCAAGGGAATTGTCAAAGTTTAGTAGGAATTTTAAAATATGGATTTCTTCAGCTGGTTCGTATTTTGCATACCATAAATGTCAAGCAGTATCATAAGGTTGAATGGCCGAGCTGATATTAGAGTGATGTGCATGACTCCTAAGTGAATGTAGATGTCCTCCTTTGGGACAAGTGTTTCCTGGTTGGCAGCTGCAAAATGCATTAGCAGTCAAAAATTGAATCAGTAAATTAACATTGAATACTGATTTTTTTTGCATTTCTACATCTGTGGTCTATGGCCTGAGTTGCTGACGAGTTATTTAATTTCTGAACATCAAGCTTCATTTTACATTAATTCGCCCTTTGTTTATAGAGTTCCACATTTCACGTCTTCAAGTTATTTGACAGAAAGTGACAATAATTACTGTCAGTTTTAGGTGGTTAACTAATTAAGTTTTTTTCATTGGTATGCAGACTACTCTGATATAGTTTAAGTGCTGTCTTTTTTGCAAAGAGGCGAGTACAACTAAAACAATTTTTATTAGTAGTCTCAATGTACTTAAGAAATAACATGACATTTCCGTATACATATCCAAGTCTCCCTGAAAGTGCAGGGAAGAAAGAACTTAACGGTTTCACAATATGTTTTATCCTTCTGTCACTGCCTTGCCTGGATCTCTGAGATGAATTGAGCGCAAATTTTTTAGGTTCAGTTTTATAGCTCAACTCTCCTTATAACTGTGTTATCCATGGATAATATCCTTGCCAAACTGAATTCCTTGCATCAGAATTATATTATGACTGGCATAACATGTAGCAGTAATAATGTTGAAAGCATGAAAAAGACTGATCTTTTGGGATCACAGTCTTCTCTAGGCTATCAAAGAGGTGCTGGTCATTTGGTCTCTTTTACAACCTTATTTACAATGTTTTTCTACTAAATGTTTTTTAATGCTACGTTGTATTCTAGTATGAAATAACTAACACTGTGCCATATTTCCAAATCATTACACACACTGACTTGTGTGAAAATGAAGTGAGAGGGTGACACCCATAGCTTTTCACTGGCCAGTCACATCCGATTAGGATATGATATTGGGATTTTATCCACATTGTCTCTGGAACTTGGAGGGGTGTGAGAGATTTCACCACACACGAGTGATCACAGCACCCCAGGGATGTACAGTGTGTCTGCGTGTGTGTGTGTGTGTGTGTGTGTGTGTGTGTGTGTGTGTGTGTGTGTGTGTGTGTGTGTGTGTTAAAAAAGGCCAATTCGAGAGGCGATGGCTAATAGCAGTAGCTACAGACTTTGCCCAGGTACGCCCTAAGTGTGCCTGCCTGTGTGTTTGAGGCTAACTGGGATGGCAGTGAGGCACTAATGATAAACAACATGAGAGGGGTAAACAACAGCAGGTCTGCTAAAGGTAAGGAGCCTGGCAGCCGAGGGGGAGGAATTGAGCGGGCTAATAAATGTGGCAGCACATGTTGTGACATCTGTCTTTATAAGTGTTAGCTAATTTGCGGTGGAATATCTCAACAATGATCAAAACCGATGGCAATATGCTTATTAGAGAGGCTCTCTTTTGTGGTGAAATTTTTCAAGATTCTCCCCTGCATTATTCAGAGACCAAGCCTCAGTCTGATAAAAATCCATTGCTACTGCGCATCAGCCAGTCTCTAATTAAAAGTAGCTTTGTTCCAGCACTGCAACTTCAGAGGAGTACTATAAAGGAATACGCAGTTGTGACATTTGTGTTAGCCATATCTGAGGAAATAGCTTCAGCATAGAAGATATCCACTTGTCATCTGATTTGCAAATGGCCTGCCTGTTGGTACAGATTTTCCAGTGCCATATGTTTTCAGTCAGTTTGTAATCATGTGATTTGAGGGCAGTTGATTTCAGTGTTATTTGCTCAAGCAACATTAGCAACATTAGTAAAAACATTAGCACATAGTTATTGAGTTGCTGTATTGGAATCACACTTAAATTGTGATTGTTTGATAGGACGATGGAGTGTCTTTATTGGAGGTGTGGTCAAAGTTATCACCTGGAAAAACATGACAATAATATAATAGATAAATGAATAAATAGCTTTATGGTCTTGTGTGTGCACCTTTAACATTAGCCATAAGTATTTATTTCCACACCATAAGTACAAATTAGCTAGCCTATACTTATCTGTGGCTCAACAACACGCCCAAATTGCAGTCTTGCCTCAGAGAAAAAAGAGGCTAAATCTACGGCACATGTAAGACTTGTAGCATAGCAATACAGTTTGGCATGTGTTTTAACCACAGTCCTTGCTCAAATGGATTGCTTCTTTTTAAGGGCTTTCATTGTTTTCCCCCCTCTCTCTCTTTCTTTCTCTCTCTCTCTCTCTCGCTCCCTCTCTTTCACCCTTTTGCTAACCTTGGGTACGGATTTCTCCTTGTCCAAGAATAGAAAATTGAGCGCGCGGTCTTTGATTCCTGTAGTCTCTTTATAAATGAAGAGTGCATCTCTGCCTGAGCAGTGGGAGCCATCTGCACCTGTGCTCCACTGGAGCAGAAGGATGTGCTGAAAGAGAGCCTCACGCTCGGCTCGGCGCAGCTCGGTGCGGAGCGGCGTGGCGCACTGCGCTCATCACACCGCTCGCCCTCTCCTCGTGCCAGAGTGGCCTGAGAAACATGGCAGCGACGGAGGACGTTAAAATGAATTTCTGCGATAGCTGCATGCCAGTGTAAAACGACTGGTCACAAATGCTCTCGATAAGATTATGACATGCAAATCTTTGGTTTTTATTTTTAGATAGAGTGCAAATGGATAGGATTCACCGGCTGGTCTATATGAACAATGTCAATCTGATGAACATAGGCAACAGATACCCTGTAAATCTAAACCTGGGTAATTATGTCGTTTTGAGTTCTGCCTAACCTAGAAAGCTAATTATTCACAGGAAAGTGGTGCATGATTATATGTAGCTGCAGATTTCCAGTAGTGTTAGTGGTTTGACAGTAAATAGCCCTCCGCTCCCTCTTCTAAAGCACACATAAATATGTAGAATTAATTGGAGGGGTCTGGGATGTGTGTTTTTGACAGAAGAAAGCTTATTTCTTTCGGGGCATCTGTAATCAGCACAATCAGGTACGATGCTCTAGTGTTGCTCATTGTTTTTTATGAATCAGAGGCAGATTTCTGCAGTGCATATGAAGATCGCAGGCTATTTCCATATCAAAGAGGCCCACTGTGCAGGCTGGCAGTAATTAAAACAGTGGTTTCGAGCCTGTGTGTGTGTGTGTGTGCGCTGAGGCGGAGGTTGTCAGGATCGTGCAGCCGTGTGCGGGCGGTTGACTCCTGCATGCTTCTCCAAATACACTTATAATTTTGTACAAATGTTTATGCCAGTCCATGCTCTTTTGCGGAGCAGCTGTCCTCGAGCCAAAACCATTTCAAGACAAAGTTAGTTTTCCTTTTTTCCCTAACCTCTTGTTGTGGCCCTTCCTCTTTCTTTTGCCTGTTTCAGAAAACATGATTTGGCAGGCAGTCAGGCCTTTTTTCTTTCCTCTCTCTCGTTACATGAATGAGTGATGCTGGTGCTTTTACAGTATTTGTATGCTGGGTATCATTAGCTGTTATGACATTCTTTTCTGTCGCATTCATCGGCAACTCATCCTCACTTCATAATGTAAATTATTCCTCATCTCATTTTAAGCGCTGTATGACCTTGGCCAAAATAATAGCGAGCGGTCGTCCCTTTTGGATTCCTATTGGGCTGTTGGTAATTTTTTTAGTGCCTTATTCTTCCTGAATTCTTGGAACTCTTCAGATCTGTCTTGGGGTGAGAGATTACTGTAGCTTGGGGCTCAATGAGGCTCATGCACAAAGCCATCGTTCCTTGTGATCCTCCCATTGTGTTGGATTTTCCTCCCCCTCTGGGCGGTGTGATGCCAAGGACTTTGCAGCCTCTGAAAATATCACAGCAAAAGTTAACACCATTCATTTCAATCGATGGACTTTAATGGTCAGAGGAGAATAGCAGTCCATGTTTCTTTTAACTGGATTATTGTTGAAAATATGCCTGCAGGTTGAATATACAAATTTCTGCAGGGTAATTCATTAAATAGTCCAATTCTTAGCAAATAACTGTGAACATTTTTATGTGCTGTGTGTGTACACTACTAGACATTTTAAAAATCCAATATAATATGTTTTAAGAGCAACGGTTCGAACTTTCCCATCTGTGCATTGTCTCAAAGTAAGGCTTTGATGCAGCTCCTTGTGTTTTGTGTTATCCATGCGAGAATGACTTAACAGTCTGCCATGGTGAGCATAATATGTTGCACCTCACCGGTGAGGGCTTTGATAATCTAACACCTCGGAGGCAAAACAGGTTGGTGCTCTCCCTAGGTCTGTGTGTGTGTGTGGCGCTGCAGAGTGGTGCTCTTGTAGCCAGGCCCATTTCAGAGGGTCCCAGATCACTGCAAACACACAGAGATTAGATATTAGCCAGTTAGCAGAGGCTGACAGCTTGCCTGGTATCTACTAGCTCAATCTGAAATGAGATGTAAAATATGTTCTGTAGCTGTGACTAAGCAGGACCGTCTGTGAAAGGGCTCTCCACTCCAGCATAAGCAATGCTGGGAGCTATTTGGCTGACACATCTTGTCAGAATTAGTATGTGCGTGTGTGCGTGTGTGTGTGCGTGTGTGTGTGTGTGTGTGTGTGTGTGTGTGTGTGTGTGTGTGTGTGCATACATGTGCACAACATGTATGTGAAGGCAGGAGAGAGTGCGAGAGAAATGCAGTACATTATTTGTGTGTGTGTGTGTGTGTATGTGTGTGTGGACACTGACATATAGCATGTTTATGTGGGTGTCACAAGTGGTCCACCACTCACAGCATTCGCAGTGATCCTCATTCATTGCAAAGCTGTCACCAGAAGACAGATCACAAACTTTATTGTGTCTTGAAGGGACTTAGGGTCACTAATTGATGTAATGTGATCTGGCATCCTGATTTACTGGGCAAGACCCCTGGTTGAACACTGGTCCATGATGCCGTATGATGGCGACTACAGTACTTTATTCACTGTAAATATTTCAGTTTAGGAGTTTTCACTTCAGAACATGGCCTCAGTTTTTATTTACAGCATTGTGCGCCGTATTGAATAAATAACTCATCATCCAGTGGGGTTTACTCTTAATCTCTGTTTTCCTTGTGTGCTTAATGGCAAAAGAAGACAAAAAAATTATTTGAACAAGAAAAGAGAAAGTAAGACCCTAAGATATGAAGTCCTCATTAATCATATATTAGCATACAGACAAATACAAAAAAATATTTTTAAATTCTGCCCTCGATGAAAAATAAGTGGCAAAAAATGAACAGTGCTCACATTACTGCTTTGAATGATGAGATGAGGGAAAGTCATATTTTGTCTACCTGTTCTTAAGCATCTTGAAAAATAATAATATTATAAAAAATATCACACTGTGTTGGTGGAGCCTAGGCATCAGTCAGATAGAGAGGGACTCTTGGCTGTGTGGTGGGGCTTCCTAGAGCACAATTAAACGTGAAGTGACTGGCAGCAGCAGCCACAGTGTTGGTCTCTCCAACTGCTCCCATATGGAAGAAGCAAGAGGATATCTGAAGGAGTCTGGGAAATTATATGGAAAAGTAAGGAAGACATTATGCCAAAATAAGATTACCCACAGTTTTCGTGTGGAAACTCATAATGCATTAGGCCAAAAACAAATTAATGTGACAAAAGACGGGAGGGAGGGAGAGAGAGGGAGGGAGGGAGAGAGGAAGAAAGGGGGGTGGGGAAGAATGCTGTGGCTGTTCTGTAGGTCTGACAGTAGTTAAGCTGAAATATTTCTTCCCTTCCAAAACCTGCTCTTTTGTTTCCTGG
This sequence comes from Clupea harengus, assembly GCF_900700415.2. Lineage (NCBI taxonomy): Eukaryota > Metazoa > Chordata > Actinopteri > Clupeiformes > Clupeidae > Clupea > Clupea harengus. The sequence goes on from NC_045157.1 coordinate 23,724,495, forward strand.
TTTCATGATTATTTACACCGACTTGGAGTTTTACAGGGTACTTTGCCTTCAGCATGCGTCATGAGAAAATGGCTTCAGCAGATGCAACCACAAGCTAGCTCTCTATTTTCTTTATTTCTTTCTCTTTCTCTTTCTCCCTCTCCTTCTTCTCTCTCTCTCTCTCCCCAATCTCTTCAGTGGGGAGAATGAAAATGTTATGAAAATACCAACATTCAGAATCTCAACCTGACTGACAATCTAAAACTCACACATTTTGTGTCTGAGTGTGTTTGATTGAGAGGGAGATATATATATATATATATATATATATATAGAGAGAGAGAGAGAGAGAGAGAGAGAGAGAGAGAGAGAGAGAGAGAGGGAGAGAGAGATAGAGGGAGAGAGAGAGCACTTGACTCTGTATGGCGATCTCCATGAACAGGCTTTGATGAGACTTGTGGTGACTGAAAACCACCGTGAGGAGAGAGAAAAAGAGTGAGTGGGTGATGAAGAGAACGTGTGTGTGTGTGTGCCCGTGCACACAGCATTGCCTCTGACTATGTCACGATGGCTAAAAACTCATCGTCTCAACTGAGAATGCTCAAAGGTCTTTGAGGCAATAATGATGTTGGGATCATTTCAAAGCAGTATTTGCTACTTGGTATTTCTTTGTCAATGTGTGAATAGACTATGTACATCTCCACTGGTGCCTGATATACAAGCTGTGTGTGCATGGTTGCATGTGTAGGGACATACACATGTACACACATACACAGACACACACACCGTGACATAAAACACTGCTGATAGGCTGACGACTTCTCCATTCTAGAGAAGCTTTGTCAATATATATATATATATATGTCTCTCTTATATATATATAAATCAGTAAAATGTGTTCCATGTGACAAGGTGGCACCATTTTACCAGTCCACTGGCATTGTACAGACACGAGATGTTTCGCCAGCACATATTAACCGCACTGAAGTATAAACACCATGTCGGAAAAAAAATAACATTTTGCTTTGAATGAATTGGAAAAGAATTGTAAATTAAATTATAACTCATCCGCTTTTTCGTCATCAACTCAGAGCAGACATGTTCTCCTTTTTGGAAACAAAAGGCTTTTTGGAAGATATTTACGTTTCAAATTGTCACAGCTCACAGTAATGAACAGAACTCTATGTAACAGACCCCAAAAATAGAGTCAGCGCTGCACAAAGAAAGTTCTTCAGCTAGTGAACTCAGTGACCACAGCCTCTGTTTGGTTTTGGTGAAAGCACCTCCCTTCTACCTTTGGATTACTGTTTTATTGTTGAAAACCAAGGCTGCTGGAGCTTTTGTTGTGGAACTGTAAAATGAATCCACTTTGATAATCTTTTTTTCTCCTGTCAGTTGGGTAAAGAAAAAAGTGCTGAAACGATGGAGAAATCTTGTGGTTTCGCCTCCCATGCGTTACCCATCATCTTCTCTGACAAACGTAAAGGAGACCCACACTGGCACGCGCTCAACACCCATGCTCAGCTCAAGTACATGTGTCCAACACACACACACACACACACACACACACACACACACACACACACACGCTCAGCCAGTCTCTAAGTGTATAGTAACATATAAACTGGTAGGAGATCAGAGTGAGAGGGAGGACCCTGGCACAGCAACAGGCTCACCAACGCTTTTCCACTGAGCAATGAGCACTCAGAAGAAGTACTCTCTCTCTCTGTCTCTAGCACTCTCTCACTCACCCTCTCTCTCTCTCTCTCTCTCTCTCTCTCTCTCTCTGTCTCTACCTCTCTGTCTCTCTCTTAGTCAGCACACAGTGTAGAAACGGGCACATACTCTAACCAGGCTCGCAGGGAAACTGAAACTATGACACACACTAAAACAGGAGCCCACAGGCAACAGCATGTAAATGACAAGTCTCTCTATGAACAAGCCAAGCTGCAGACCTCTGATTTTCTACCCGTATTTTCTACCCTGCCGCACTGTTCCGCTTGGTTCCCTCATGGGAAACCCGTCATTTGTGCTGGTTGGAAGCCATTTTGCCGATGACATTATTTTGCACGTCGCTCTCAGTGCGGTACGGCTGTAATACAGCACAGGGACAGGTTAGGAGGACCAAACTCCATCTGGTCTTCAGTGGGCACACAAGTGTGAATAGTACATACGACTGAAGGGGTTCTGTTTTCTTTTATTTTTCTGTGTTTGAATATGTTGCATGCACATGGGTGTGTATGTTTGTGTGTGTGTGTGTGTGTGTAAAAAAGACAGAGACAGAGTGTCTCTGCACACATTGGAGAGTGTGTGTGAAATGGGAGGTCCACTGTGGGCCTGCCACCATGGCACACACACACACACACACACACACACACACACACACACACACACACAGCCACACACACAGCCACACACACAGCCACACACACACACACGCCAGGCCCTGGAGCTGCGGCGGGCCGTCACTGCGGAGGAACACTTTGTGTCTTTGGTCAGGGGTGGAGCTGAGGGCTTGCCGAGGCGGGCGGGATGGTCCTCCTCCTGGTTCGCCATCTGCAGGGTGGAGGAGCACGGGCCACCGTCCAGGCCATAGAGAGGCTTCTAATTAAAACGTCATCATTATCAACTTGTGGTCCGCGATCATCCCCAGCACTGGCTCTTCCAAGATGAACATGGAATCAGTGAGGCTTTCCTTGAAGTCGCTGTTGGACGGAATTAGAAAGGGAAAGGCAGAGACAGAGAGAGAGAGACAGAGAGAGAGAGAGTGAGAGAGAGGAGGAGAGGAGGAAAGGAGCGGAGCTGTATGGAGTGCTGGTTTTTTGGCTTGAAGTAAGAAGGCGTGCTGCCATTTCCACTCAGGTTTAAACAATTACCCGACATCAGAGAGAGAGCAGCCCAGGCTCAGTTAAACGCGCGCCTGCCGTAGCCATCGCCTTGGCCTCGGACGGCGGCAGTTTGCAGGAAACATGGTACCACATGTTAGTGCCTGTAATAATTTCAATTAGTGCCAGCGGGCGTGCCAGCAGTATCTGTGTCATTCGAGTGTGTCGGCGGCACTTTTTCCCTTTGAGTCCTGGCAGCTCCCCCAATACGATATTTCATAGCGAGCTTTAGCTGAGTGACACGGGGCTCCCTGAAAGAGTTCAGCGAGACGGGATTGTTAGGATGTAATCACATCCCTGTGATTAAAAGAGGGAAGTGACTCTGATTGAGACAGTTTTGTCGATGAGGAGGAGGAGGAGGAGGAGGAGGGGATGGAAAAAAAAAGAAGTGTGTGTGTGTGTGGGGGGGGGGGGTTAATATTCAGATGTGAGTGAGGCAAGAGGGGAGCTGAAACCCTCGGCAGGATTTCCAGCGGCGGCGGCAGGACGACTCTGCCAGACTGCCGTGTAACCACACGCCATGATATCATCTTCACAGCAGATTTCATCAGGGCCTCTTTTTTTCCTTTTTTGCTCTGGCTATTGGGCAGAAAATGTGTATGTGTGTGTGTGTTTGTGTGTGTGTGTGTGTGTGTGTGTGTGTATGTGTGTGTGTGTGTGTGTGTGTGTGTGCGAGATAGCGGCCTATATTGCCATGGGGGCTCCCCGGTTCGCTTGCTCCAGGTCTGGGTAACACTGCAAATCTCCGTGGCTTTGCTCAGCTGGGCCCTCGGAGGAGCAGATTTAGTACTGTTTAGGTCTTGTATGTCTGCCTTTGATTATAAAAAAACGAGGGATGGACTGAGTGTGACGCTTGTTTTCGTATGCTATCAGCCTGGCATGCAGGAGTAATGTTGTCCACTTGCACAGCAAATTGAACTTGAAACCGTCAGGAATGCACATAGCACTCAGAGCCTCCCTCTGCACAAAGAGACAGAGCGAAAGAGAGAGAGAGAGAGAAGGAGAGAAGGAGAGAGATAAAGAGAGAGAGGGAGCACGGTGAGGATTGCGCGTTTTTGTGAACTTCAAAGTATGCAGCACTTTCCAAGCGGCGCGAGAAAAAGCCTTATTATTAGTAGTTACCTTCAAGTAGGGGATGAGCATTGGTTTTTCACCCTTTTCACCCCAGCTTAATCTAAGTAGGTCCACTTTGAGGCATGTGATACAGGCGTTTTATGAATCATTTCTTGGGGACGCTCTCAAAGTATAAAATAGACGGTGAGGTCTCACAATTTTACAATTTCACAACTGACTTCCTCCTTAAAATGACAGTGGCTAACCTGCCTATTACTCTTTTTGATTTGTCTGGCGTATGGTTTTGCGCTCCGCGAGTTATACATAAAAAAGCTTAGATTCCTTTGCGTTTATGGCTCAAGTCTGCTTATCGCTCAGGCTTTTCACGGCCAAAGAGTGGATATTTCCAATTTCGACAATTTATTGCAACGGTGCAATGGGATTCTAGCCACTTAAGACTTGTTTCCAGTTGCACAAAACATGTTACCTGTGTTTTGTTGCTCTTTCTCAAAAATAAAGAACACAATTGTGCATGCACTGGGCTGGGCACTTTTCCTAACATTGGCATCATTAAGCAATGGAATTCTCTCAGCCTAAACACTGTGCTGTGTGAAACATGAAGGTGTCAGGTAGGGCATGCCAGGGGTGGTTTGCCTTTCATGGTAGTCGTGCCTTGCGTGTTATGCCAGAGTTTTATCTCGACACTGTTATGTTGTTTCAAAAGCAGTTAAAAAGGGCGCAGACAAGATACTAGTGTGAGCAAATCTGACTGATTTTACATGATTTTTTCATGTTTAAAAAAAAAGGAAAGTGGACCAAATGTGTCTGCGTTTCCTCTCCTCTGCCAAAAGACCCGGCCTGCACCCACAGAGTGTTTTGCTTGTATGGTGTAGATCATGTTTCCTTCATGTTAAAACACCTCTCTTTGTGCCCAGATTTTTCACTTTTATTTATTTACATCTCCGCTTCCTTCTGGATTCGCCCGTCAAAACACACGCTGGCTCGAAATTTATATTCGTATGTAATCTAAGATATATTTGAAAATATTGCGGGGCGAACAGTAGTGGCCGTGGACACCTCCTGATATTTTTGTTGGAGCTTTGACAGTTTTTCTGCGCAATAATGAGAACCATGTGTTTCACTGGCTGAAGAAAATTAGCGACCTTTCATGTGACCCACCTGTCGTGCTTTCAACGCCGATAATGCTAACCTCATGTCGCAATCAGCAGGAGCCAGAGTGAACGAGAGTGACAGACAGAGATAAAGTCACAAGAGGGGCTGATCAGATGGACAGCAGAGGTAGCGGGGGGGGGACAGAAGGACTGATAGACGGGAAGAGAGATGCATACCTGGTGGCCATGTTTGACACACTTTCACCACTGTCGGAAGCAAAGAAACGCTGCATTTCGCTAACAGTTTGGAATAAAGAAAACCAACACAAAAACGAAACCCCTTAAGAGGAGTCGCGGGTCCGTCAGTGGCGGTGAGGGCGGGTTTGTCTGTGTGTGTGGTTTTTTCTTCTTCTCTCGTTTCCTCCCCTCTCAGACACTTGGCCCGTGGGCCGTCTCGAGTGTGGTTATTGGCCGCGGTGTGAAGGTGAGGAGCCGCTTCGGTTTTGCACGGCCTGTGCCACGCTGTAACGAGCTCCGCGGGCATGATTGGAATATAATAACTGTTCCACAGTGTTTTTCTTACCCCCTCCTCCCCCCATACACACACACCGGCCCCTGCGAAAATGTAAAACTGCACACTGAAACATGGGATATATAGTAGGGTTCGTGATGTAAGTTGTTATTACTGGAGATGTGGAATAGGAAAATTGGGATTTCTCTCTCCCCCCCCCCCTCTAAAAAAAGAAAAATCCACTGTGTGAGAAGAATTATGTCACAAAGGCGACATTGTAGTCAGTTGGGTGGATTGCGGGTAGTGTTTTCTCTCTCTCTCTTTCTCTCTCTCTCTCTCTCTCTCTCTCTCTCTCTTCACTCCCTCTTGTTCTAGACATTGTCCGGCCACCTTCTGCGTGTTCCAGCCCCAGACTAAGGGCTTGACGTCATGAGCATGTCTTTCTCTTGTGCTGTAATCAATGCACAGCGGGCCTATAGGCTCAACTTCATAATGGAAAAAATGCATCACACACATACACGTTTTTGTGCACTGGTGACTAGTGCCGCCACCACCACTTTAAAATGGATTTTTCTTTTTTGGAAAATAATCGTTGGATCCCTGTAGGGTGGATGGAGGTTCTGAATAAGCCCATTAGGTTTGGTGTGTTATGGCAGTCTGGGCTGGTATGACAGAGCGGTGGGGGTAGGGGACACAGCGACAATGTCTTGGCCCCCACCTCTTAGCCTCC